>NC_142839.1:9090909-9393939 GCF_061612785.1 Hesperophylax consimilis | reverse complement strand
GACCAAATGACTCAAATCAGATACAATTTGACCCGGAGTCAACCAGCTAAAGTAAACATCGCGCGATGTCTCTCTTCTTTCGTCGGGTGCTCCATTTCCCGCCAACTTTTCTTCACCGTGATTCAACTTGTCATATATTTTCGTATCATTTTATTTTTAAATGTAAAAACATAATTTTATATCTATCCGACTTTTGTAATATTGACCCGGGAAAGTGTATTGCATAGAAGAGTAATGAACACGAACACAACGCTGGGCTAGGTTAGTTTAGAGTATCCATGACGCAGAAAGTAAGCTGAAACAGAAAACATGAATAGCAATGGCACGTCATACACGTCATACATACCCATGATGGCAGCGGACTGGCTGCGTCAGGCGGAGTTTAATGATCTTGCGAGTCAAGAGCAGTCCCGAAATAGGTGGGCCAGGAATAGCTTGGGTGACGCGTCTGGGCGGCGGCCCTCGGGGGGCGGTGGGGCCCCGTCGCGGCGTGCAGCAGGCAGCAGCAGGCACCAGCAGGCAGCAGCAGGGCCGGCGGGACTCCGAACAGCAGTGGGGTAACAGTAGCCGCGCTATTTCCGTGGCGCGCTATTTCCGACGCGCCTATCCCGGGAGCTTTTCGCGCTTCACACCCGATACTGTTCACATGACTTCACGATCTGTTTCATGCGGATCACTACGTGTTTGTCTCCTCTTTCCCGCTTCGTTTGCAGTCGTTCACTTATAACTCGTATTAGTTTCCGTACGTTTTTAAATATCCAAACTCCGTTTAGGATAAGCTCTCCGTGACGAGAAGTGATTTATTTCGAGTCGGAGCAGTTATTCACGGAATGTTATCGGAACTGGGAAATGTGGCGATGGCTCGCAATATTTGATAAGTGTTTGAATCCTTTGAAAAATCCGAAGTGTGAAAAATGTTTCATCTAAAAGCCGGGTTAAAATTAAAACCTTATAAATTTAAAATCTCGTAAAAGTTTTCATTAACTGCTCTCGTATTAAGTCGAACACCCCATAAAATTAAAAGGCTTTGTAGTAGTCTCAGAAGATTTGAAATGTAAATACATTCGGCTTAGAAGTTCGAAGCTCTGTGTTCTGTTAGAGAGAAGTGGTGCCGTTGGTGCGGGCTGATGCAGTCTGCGGTGCAGCAGGAGACCGGCCCATATCCCCGTTGCACCCTCCGCTGCACCCCCTCCCACGCCCGCTCACCCCCGCCTCCCTCCCCGTCAAGCCCAGGGTGGACTCACCCCGGCCAGTATCTCGTCTGATCGCGGCATATGGAAGATCCGTGACCTTTTTTGACCCAATTCTCGAAATATTTACATTTATTTCTCTGAAAGTTCAACGGTATTTATCACTTCAAATATATTTACTGCGCCGGGAGTGTCAAAAAACTATCGTCAATTTTCGCGAAATGAATCTTGAATCGAGTTTGACGTTTAGTTTTGATTAAAATTTGGGTCTCGTACCGGAGAACCCCCCTTCGCCCGGCTGACAGGTGCCGCTCCGCCCCCGCCCGAACGTAGTTTTCCCGTATATGAAGCACTTTCGCACATTTCCGACCGCGTCCCGGTCTGGCGTCGCTGCTCCCTGCAATGATGTTAGGTCGGTGTTGGCAAGGGCTGGCTGCTTTCCGCCGTAGGTAGCTCGGTGGGTAGCTCGCTGTGTCACAGTACAATAGCAGGTGGTCACAGCCAGGAGCTAGCTACTAGAGCTGTAGCAAGTAGCTAGTAGCCAGTAGCCAGTAGCCCGGGCGGCGGTGCTTTAGGGCGCGGGTCCAGACCTCGACTGAGAGGCGCGCAGCATCGCGGCGGCCGTCGCGGCGCCGCTCCCCTCCCGCGCGCCGCCCCCGCCTCCGCCCGCCGCCTCCGCCCCCGCCCTCCGTCCTCACCCCTCGATCCCGGCCCCCCGCCCCCCGCTCTACCAACCGACCGACCAACCCCGTGCGCCGTCGCCGCCAGAAGTTGTTTTCGCTAATGCTCGCTAATAAAGGATGGGATTTTCAGGTACCCCTGCGCCCTGCATGTACTTGAAGATTTTTCTAATTAAAGTATCGATCAGTCCTTATACACTCAATAGGGGTCATCTCGCCATCATTTAACGGAATGAGCCTGGAGTTTGATACTTTAAAGTTATCTTCTGAATTCCCGGGTAAATCATCTTAGGCGGAGAAAACGACCCTTGTCTATAACCTTTAAATTAAGGTTTAGAATCAGGAATACAAATGCAATAATTATGAATTATTATTCGATCTTACATTGTTTATGCTCTCGTTTCTATGTTGATTACCCGCTATAAATTCAAAAGTAATCTTTATTGCCAGCCAAAAGTTTAGCGTCAATTCCACTATTTGAGCCAGCGCATTCTAATAACCATTTGCCATGAGAAAAATTTGTCCCTTTTCATTCCTCACTCATTTAAAAAGTGTGTCTGAAACTTTTTGCATAAAACAAAAAGAATGACTATTTCAAAGGGGATTAAGCAAGTTTTTGAATTACACCCCGAACTTTCCATCCCTAAGTCGCCTAACTAAATTTGATTAATTCGCTGGGACGTTACTTGTGATAGCTGGAGCTAAAGTTGGAATTTTATCGCTGGTAAAATCGCTCGGAAAAGAATGCCTTTTGAGTTATGCCCTTTCCCTTTCTCTCCCCCGTGTCTGATGGCAATCCCCTCTCCCACCCACATGGCGGCCGACGGGGCTGCTTACTTTTGTATGAACCAGACTTTCCAATAGCCACACTGTGAAAACACAACACAACGCAGTACTGTCTTACAGTACCAACTCTCTTCGGCCCGAGAATCCAATCGCATGGAAATTTCATCGGAACGAGTGATGCATCATCTATTGGTTAGGCAGATAGAATAAAACGCCACACATCTCTATCTTGGTCCGCACTTTATACACATAATAAAAACATTGGACTGCCATCCATCGATTTTAAAACACAAAATTTTGTAGTAACTTCTATAGCGGTTTGTACCTTTTTAAAACATACAAAATGTAGTAAATATTCCTATCCACATTTAAATAAGGAAACAACATTTCTACACTTGTTCGTCAGTCGACTACATACACGACGGACTCCGTTGTCGAGGGGTAGGCTCTCGACTAGCAATCCGGAGGTCGCGGGTTCATATCCTGGCGTACGCAAGTAAATAGTCTGTAATTAATATGTGTTATTTCACGATTAACTCATTTAAAATAGTATAAGGTATATTCGAGACTAGTTCCAGAGTAAAAAATATTTTTCTTATAAATTAATTCATTTAGACGTCCATTGGTCTTTTACCATACATACTTTACAAAAATTTAAAGAAGATTATGTATACGTAATAAAAAATATAACACTAACATTATAACCATACATGAGATATACAAGCTGGTAAATGCATATATGCATACAATAGTTATTTATGTGTAGTACAAACCTGTTACACAAAAAAATATATATCTACTCGCAAGATTATTTCAATCAATTATTTTTCAGGAAAAAAAATAATTGATTGAAATTAATTAACATAAGTAGCAACTAAATGCAAGTGTGAAATATAAAATTTATCCAACGAATATAAAAATTTAATTAAATTACAAAACTAAACTTTGAATGAAATGTAAAAATTAAAGTATTAATTAAAAAAAAAAAAAAAAAAAAATTATATAATTTTTTTTTCAAAAGCAAAAATAATGGACTTAATTATTATCAACGAACACTAAATATAAGACAAATCACTAAAACTACATCACCAACTCCACTTAAATTTGTAGGATTGAAAAAAAAGTGCTGATATAGATTACGCTTAATTCTATAAATGGAGTCAGTAAATATATCCTATAATTGTTGCGCAGATCATGCATTCTATTGGTTAGTGAGTGTGCATGTGACATGACTTTAGCTATGTTTGGTAATCAGATCTGAATAGCCAGGTACTTTCCCACCTTCATCCTTCACTACTTTTCTACCTTCAATCTCACAACATACCCCAATTGGGGATGTATTAGCGTCACTGGCTCAAGATGGTTCTGATGAGTTTGGAATCTTTTGCGGTATTCACATAAAAATATATGTTTTTTTATAGATATTATTAATTTCTATTTAATTGTTGTTTTTTAGCTTGTCTTTTTTTACTTTAATATTAAGTGTAAAGCTAACTATTATATTATTTGTTTATTAAGGCCCGTTAAAAATGCTTTTACATAATTTATACAATACACTCATAAACAGTGCAATAGATAAGATAAAATATTGTTCAAATACAGTACCGTTGTTTTATTTCCACGTACAGATCATATTTTTTTGCTTTATAACACCTAAAATAATTATTTGTTCAAATTTTGGTGTACACATCAATTACGTTTTTTTTTAAATTTTTGTTTAATGGTTTTAATGCGAGAAATGGCTTTTTTATAAGTAAAGATATAGAATCTATCACACAAAGTGTATGTTATTTTTTCAAAATTACAGCGTAACCATACATAAATATAAAGATAACAATAAAATAATCATGGATTCCAGTCCAATCAAAACGGCAGAAATTGTATATTTCCTTATATTTACGGTGTTTGTTGCTGTAATAAAGGTTAGAATATAGCAGAAAAACATAAGCCATGAGGAATGTCCTACACAAGCGATACGCAAAATACGGAGCTATTTGTTTCACAAAATCAAGAGATTTTATTTTTTCCTTCATTTTCTTCTGGAAGAACTTTAGTATTGAAAGGGTTCAATATTTATGCCGTAAGTATTTATACCTTAAGTATTCAAATCTTAAGTATTTAGATCTTAAGTATTTAGATCTTAAGTATTTAGATATCAAGTATTTTTATCTTAAGCATTTGCATCTTAATTACATATTTACATATTGAGTATTTACTTATCAAGTACTTATTTACAGCATAAGTATTTACGTATTAAGTACATATTTAAATGTAAAGAATTTTTGTATTAAGCACATATTTTCGTACGTCTCAAATATTAATATTTGATTCACTTGGTCAGCAATGTCATCCTCATGCTTCCGCGTCAATAATTTCCTGGCATCCTTTTTATTGTTTCATTTTATTTACTTATTTATTAATTTACGCCCTTTTTGGGGCTTTTACATATACATATTAAGAAATATACATTATTTATTGTATATAACTGAATTGCTTCATTAACAACTTATATTTTTTTAAAGATAAATTGAAGATGTCCACTGACTTGGTAAAATTAGTTTTCCTCGATTAGTATTCTGGGCAAAAAGGAATATATACAGTAGTTAGTCCCAGAATTTCTGCACTGAAATAAATCCTGACTTCTAGTATTAATTAGTTTCCTGAAATTACGTACAGTATTGCTACCATTACCATAAAAGTCTCTATTGCCCATAGAGGTTATATTATTACAGCATTTACAGAACTAAATAAATATACTTCTCTCTTTGGAAATAAATCTCAAAGTGTGTGTCATTTGTATCGAAACTACTTGAGCCAGGTTTTAAATAGTTGGAATATAGGAGAAGTTGAAAACAGATAAAAATAAATAACTCGTAGTTGATTACGTAAAATAATATATTTTAATATCTTTTACATTGGTTGTAGCTATTTATGTATTATTCGTATATTCAGCAACGTTAAGTACGTCTATTGTACGTGATAGAACATGACAAAAGTAATCTATCACAACTACAACAAGACAAGAGAGTGATAATATTATAATATTCCTAGGGGACTCTCAAGTTCACGTTCATTCACTTGGCATGCATATTGCAGATTGAATCGTCTGACGGATATCTCCTATCGGCAGGTTTATTCACTCAGACATCTCGTAATCTTCAGGCATTGTTAGTTTTAATGAAGTGGAATTGTTAATATTGATCCCGCGAGCCCTCCCCGCCCTGCACTCCGCCGCCACTCCCGGGCACCCACAGCGCGCCTGCCACCGTCTAGCCCGGAAAGCCCTCCTCACGACGCGGGAGTGGTAGAATGGTAACCCTCGTAGAGCCCAACCAAACCTTACTGCCTACGATCTACGAACTACATACTAGCGACTGGTGACTGTGACTAGAAGCTGGTCCCGCCGTGTCATGTGTGTGGTGCGGCACGACTTGGGTACGGAACACGGAAAACGGCCACGGTCGCATAATAAAGAGGTTAATCTTTATCTACGTGCCCATTGTACCAGCTCCCGGCGCTACGTGTTGGCGAGGTAATGTCCCCAGTTTGAGACTAAACGGTCCAAGTGTTCCTTTGCTGGATAATAATAATATACGGAATTACCACGCTTCCTCGTGATCCGTACTGGTTGCGTTAGTACGCACGTTGCAACCTTATATATCTTAAATTCGCCGGAGCTTTTAAGTTTGCTCCTAAACACTTTACCAAGGTTGAAAACACTGTCATAATAATATATATTTTATTGATGCTTTTTTTTATTTTTATATGAATACCGCACAAGAGTCCTAACTGCTCTCAACCGTCTGGAGCTAGTGAGACTATGACATCCCCGATTGGGGTATGTTGTGAGGCTGAAGGTTGTAGGAAGGGGAAGAAGATTGGGAATAGGAAGGTGGGGGAGTTGGCTATTCAGACCTGGTCACCAAATACGGCTTAAGCAATTTCAAACAACGTTTCAATTATGAATGGTGGTCTTACACCAGGACGATTCTGAGAGTATCTACCACCATGGAACTGGCCGTAAATAAAATATTTATATTTTTAAATGAGTAATTTGTGAAATAACACAAAATATTCAAATATAATTTACTTGCGCTCGTCGGGATTTGAACCCGCGACCTCCCGCTTGCTAATCGAGAGCCTTACCCCTCGAATACGAAGGGCCGTGCTTATACTCATTCTCCAATATTCAGTCTCCATTAATTGAGATATAATTGACTACGACTACTCTAAATTAAATACTTCAAAAATACTCATTTCATCTATGTAGTTAGATTTATTTTCAACAGTCCGCGAGTCAATAAAGTTTGCTTTATAGATTCAAATCTTCATTCCGGTTATTTTTTTTTCATTTATTTATTTTATTCAACTTTAATTTGTAAAACTACATTATAATTTTATAAATAAACTTTTTTTATTTAAATTGAATAATAGCATTATTAAATATATAAAATAAAATCTTAAAGTTACTTTATCTGATTGTATATTTTCCTATACCTACCAATATTTAAATAGCGCTTTTTTGCCGTAATGAAATAAATTATCTGTTTTTTTTTTGGTACAATATTTTACATTTCTTAGTACAATTTAGCAATGTTGGCCTCACTGGATAGTTTACCCGTGCTGAGGCCTGTATAACTTATTTATTCGGAACTAAAGGTCGTTATTATTAAGACCTCTACTTTTAAAAATATATTTAATACTCTAAACAACCAACTTTGGAAAAATATTGTCGTACATATTGAAAACCAAACAGTACACGAGTTCGGATATTTTATTTATTAGGGATAACAAACCCGATATTTTCTTTATTTTAAAATTTGTCGTCGTTAATCAAAATCATTATTACTTTATTTGAAAGTATTTTAAAATATCTCTGTGTCACAAGAAAAACGTCAAATATAATATTTCAGCTTACCTTCTGACTAAAAATAGATATTTTCATCATTAAATACATATTTTTAAAGTTTGCCGTAAAAACAATATTACAGTGATTAAGTATATTATGCAGAAAATGACTGTTGATACAGTCTGGATTCAGTACTCGTCTCGTAATTAGACTAATCAGCGAAGGGTTATTTTCTCATAGCAGGGGAGAGTCTCATGCGCTTCTTTGGTTCTTTGTAAATAAGTTTTGGTCTCGTGCAACGTTGATTTTGAATGAAAGGATGTTTCTGTATATTTGTTTTAGTTTGTCCTGACTGCGAATGTGCGATCCCACGACTCGTGTTGACTTTAATGGAATATCCGTTTCATTCCCCTATTGACTAAATCTATATTTTCTGTTATATGCTTTCCTATTTACAAAAATCTGTACCTATAGTAAGTACAAACACTTTTATTTTAGAATAACTTTCCCGAAGTTCTATTTTTTCTCGATCGTTTGGCACTTCGTCTGTCTGAAAAGTGTTTGAATGTTCCGTTGACGTTACATAAATCTGAAGCATCCACATTATTTTTCAAGCAAACCCTTTTTTGACTAGGTGGAACTTTGACTATGGTTCAGAAAAGATCATTTTTCAAATTTGAAATCGTTGTGTTTATTTTGATTTTCTTATTCGCTTCTTTTCATTATTATGGTACATAACTACCTGAACCAATTTTGAAAAAAAAAGAATTGTCATTGAGATGGCGATGTTTCATTTGAAAAATTGTATATATTTTTTAATATTTAAAAAAATATTTGTACATTATATTGTTAATATATTTTTATATTAAGTTTAAAAAAAATAATTTTTATTGTGTTGTTAACATATTTCTAAATATATACATTATATTGTTAACATATTTATATATTATTTTTGAAAAAAAAATTGTCTTTGTATTTTTGACATATTTATAAATATGTACATTATATTTTTAACATATTTTTATATTAAGTTTGAAAAAAAGAATTTTCATTTTATTGTTAACATATTTATCAATATGTACATTATATTGTTGACATATTTTTTATACAAAAAATACAATATATTTTTATTTAAATAAATGTTAGTGTGAAAATTTATATAATATATATGGTGTATAAATAATAAGTTAGGTTCATAAGTACCTAATTAGAAATATTACGATTTCAGAGAAAATTTTGGGTTTTGGTTGAATAAAATTTTAGAAAGTTTTGATTTAATAAATTACGAGAAAATAAGAAACATACTTTATTGGACGCGAGGTCTGCTGTTCACAGAACTTCAGGTATAAATGAGTTCTATTTCGCTTAGAACTTATCATCTCATGAATTCTCGGACATTGTTCGTCTATGATATTTATAATATGACGAACAACATTGGTTAACCTACTGCCTAATCAAGCATTGTGCGGCTGTTATGTCTCTAGCTTTGTGCACAGGCTGTACAATATTTTTCAATACTTCCATGAAGCTATTTCGGCAACATTACTTTTCTTATTTTATAATAATATGTGGCCTGCGATTTAGCAGGTTTCCCATGCCATTAATAATTATGACTATATCATTTTATTTATAAATTCCTTAAACTTAATTTTACACTTAATATATTAGTACGTAGGCATTGCACGGAATTAAATTATTTTTTATTTATAAGTAGCGCATATCCGTGAAAATAACGACTTAGTCTGAATTCTGGTCAAATCAGTTCCAAATTTGAAAATTACATTAAAAAAAAAATCAATCAGTTCCAATTTTTAAAATGACACTTAAATTCAAAAGGATTTTGAATTCATTGAATCAGAGATACGCATGACACGTAGACTAACAAAATTAGTATTTGATTATTTTCTAGCCATCAAAAATGCGTGTCGTAGCTCTCATACTTTATTAGTGATATTTTAGTTTTAAAATAAATGTTAATAACGCACATTATTTTCAATAATCAGGCAACCCAGGACAGTGGCAATTTAACACACTTTTGAAAAGTGATATAAAGTCATGAAAACTTATTATTAAAATGGAGTTAAACAAGTTACGTTAGGTTAGGTTTAAAGCCCAGTCTTTTTTCATCACTTTTCAAAAGTGTGTTGAATCGCCACTTTTCTGAGTTGTTATGAAATCATTATTTTCACGCACGCGGATATTTGATCACGCCTCTCTGTAAATACTCTGTATCTGGCGAAATATTCATATCACAAAACTATGAGCAGTTCTTTGCACACCATTAGAACATTTAATTAATTTGCGAGATTTCATCTTGCCAATTCCCATTAGGCCTGACCCTACACTCTGTGCTACCGTATAATGTATAATGCACAGCTCTATGGGCCTATAGAATAAAGTTAGTTGTAAAACATGTAAGGGAAAAGTTAATCCATTTTAGTTTCTGGGTCACGGAACAATACTTGTCTTACTGCGGGCGAGGGCACGCGGCGGACGGCACGCCCACTTCCTGCTACATTATTTGATATTTCCACTTCGCATGTTCCCGGCTCGTATAATCGCCTCTCTCATCTTATTGCATTCTTTTCACCACATTATTTTGCTTTATACTAATTAACGTATCTTTTAATGAATGCGCTACTTCCTATTGGTATTGTGTTTTGCTGTGCGTTTTCAGACTGATTGGGCAATTTGATGTTTGTTAAATTGAACGTACGAATACCAATAACAGTAACTTTAGCTATCTAAATTGATATATGTTAATCTGGTGAAAGTAGATACATTAACCCCTGGTGTTCCAAGAAATCCTCCGTGGATTTGCTAGTAGCTCACCGCACGTACCTCGATTTTTATGGGATTTTAAACCTTGAAAATGCTAGGTAGCATACTAAAATATATTTTATTCGCTTGGCAATGAAATAATGTCAGCCGGCTTGCAATTGAAATTTTACCCCTGGCATTTGAAGGGATAATGGCCTTTTCAATAGAGGTAATCATACAAGGTGTGCACCTTCATAAGTTTACATTAGGATGTATGGAAATATATAAACATCTCTTGGTAAGAGTACAATAATTAGATGTCGAGCTCTCGTTAGCATCGAGCAAGTGCACAAATTGATTGAAGCGGAAACCCAAAAATAACCAAGAAATACGTTCCTCGATCCATGAAGGACTGTGCCAACAAGTCATCTGCTACAAGTATAAGCCGACCAAAACACCGATTTTTGGAAAACCTACTTACCTGGAAGGGACAGAAAAAAGGATTTCAGTAAACAATGAATAGACTGACATCTATGAGATTAAGCTACAGAACTTGTAACCTGTCAACCTTGAACCTGTCCAACTGAGCAGTTTTTCCGCACTCGGGCTGTACTAGTTTCTGCGACCTTGCTTGTAGATTATATTGCACGATACGAGGTTATGTAGGTGATATAGAACGGAACATTCCTCTGAGCACCCTTTTCCGCCAATGTTTAGAGTGCTTCACTAAATTCTTTCGTATTGTATTTCTTTTTTTCAGCCCTTGCGTGATAAGGCATTATATTACGTGGCAGTATTCATAGGTATGTTTGTAAATTTATATTTCTATTCGATAGCGTAGATTTTATACTACGAATCGTTTACGTTTAGCCTAGTTATTTGTATTTAAATTTTAGTAGTTGCCTTTAAAAGCATGAATGAAGTTTTGGTGACGTGGACGGCTGTGGGTGAGGATAAGGAAGGACGGGGACTTGCTGGGCGGCAGGGTGGCCGGGCAGCAGGCGGCAGGGCGGCGAGGGTCGCTGCCAAGTCGGGCTGCCGCCCTCTGGATGTGGCTAGCACCTACAATGGGGGATATTACCATTTCCACAATGAAAGGGCATTATCACAGTTTCTATTCGATAAAACCATATTAATGATTGTAGTGTGCTGTTGAGAGATATTTTCGGTATTCTAAAGAATTCAGCCAGTTTTTTCTCCCTCGTGATATTATTTCATAAACCAAATAGCATTGTGTTCTGCCTATTGTCGCGTTCAATACCCTCAATGGCTGGTGTGCATTTTTTAATACTAATAATAGATATAAAAAATAGAGTATAAAATTCTTCACTTAATGTAGACTTATGCTATTATTTTCTTTTAACATAACGTTGCGTACGTATCATGAACGATAACTATGTTATGGATGTATTCTCATACATAGTGCATATATAATTGCGTCTTGTCTTGTTGCATTGTGTGTTGTGCAGCGAGAATCTAGAGCGTGAATGTGGTCTCAGTTGCACGTCGCACGTCGCAGTGGAGTGTTATTGTTCCTTAACTGTTATTGCTCTTGTTTCGGATCCCCTGTGATTACAGATTCCTGGCAAGGATGGAACTTCTCCCATAAAGGAACTGCATGACTCTTTTATTTGGGATTCCATGCTGTTTTCTTCAATATCTCATGGTATCTTCTTGGATTATAGGAGACCAAAACGTACGTCCTGCCGCCGAGAATTTTTTCAAGGAACACGTTATATATTGTACTCAAATCGGCTACTTAGTGTTAAACACATATATACGAGTATATATTAATTTTATACATTTTTAGTTTTTCATAAATTGCTTTTCGCAAAATAGTGTTTTAAATTCATCGCCCAAATTTTCAAGATTTCGTTTATTTTTTGCTATCAAGTTTAATTTGTAGAACTCCATTTTAATTTTAAGTTGTTTTTTATATTTTCAATAATATAAGTAATGAAATAAATATACTTATAAATAAATAAAAATGTTTATGGTGAAATCATTATATATCGTCTGTAAATGGCTTCACGACAATTTTGTAATACCTTCAGAAAGCGAAAATAATTACACAGAACTTGTTTATAAATTTTTATTTTTTATACAAATTGAATAATAATATTATTGAATATATAAAATAAACACTTAAAATTGCAAGATTAATTAATATCTCAAAATTATGAAAATGGACCGTATTTTCGACAATGTTTATAAACATACTTAATTTTTGATTGACATATTGGGTATAGTATATAACTTATTTTTAAATCTGCAAAAATCTCCCCTGGCCCGAGTTACGTGTTCTACATATCGCATCGTGCCCCAGGCTCTAAACACAATGGGTTACGATACTGCAATAGTTTACAATAAATTATAGGTGAACTAGAGAAAGATATATTTTTTACCCTTGTAAGGGTATTGGTTACCCAATATAAGCTTTGGCGAATAGGGCAGGGGAAAGATGTTATGGGTTGACGTAAATCCCGCCGTTAAGGCACAAAATGCCCTTTTACGTGTCATTAACAAAAAGCAGGCCGCTTCCCCTCCTACAAAGAATGCTCTGTTTTTGACGTCACTTGACAATATAAAACGATAGTTGGCTATTTTCATAGACACAGGCAAAGACAATAACAAGCAATAGTGAACCACACACACACATACGAACCACAAGAGCATATTTTTACCTCTTATCCCATCTAAAGTACACATTATATTGTATAAAATGGAAGTTTACTTTAACCACGTGCAAGCCATCGAAGCAAAACTTTAAAAGAATATTGCGTTATATTCAAACAACGGACGACGAAACCGGAAAGATATTTTATATTAAAATGGTCTTACGGAGAATACTTTTTACCAAAGACTATTTGTTTTATCACCTGTACCTGTTCTACTATATCTTTCTCTTTAATTTAGTTGTGAACGCTTTAACAGCAGCCGGAAACCTTTCCCTTTTGCCGGGAGACCTCTCGGTCTTCGGCCCCTTATGAAGCGCCATTGTTAGTTGTCGGAGACCAACTTACACCGCGGGCGGCGACTTACCATTCTTCCGATTATATTAAATTTAAATAAAATTCATCACGAACACAAACACAACATAATGTTCACTATGTTTTAAATGTTACTATTCAGGCGAAGCACTACGAAGTAATGCAAAAACATGTGTTTTTGGTTTGATAATTAGATCGTTTATAAATATTTTAGATGTTTGTGCGAGTAGAACACATCTTGGCTTTTGAAATAGTAGAGCTTTTTTGATAAATTTTTTTATAAGCCCAGAAAAAATAAAGTATCAGGCTTATTAATTCTCCTACTTACGAACCTCCTTTTGGTTATAGTTTTGTTGCATAATATCACAAATTAAGTTCTTCAAAAAATGATCGTGAAATAATTAAATATTTATGCATGAACTTTTCAAAATAAAATAATACACATTTTGGCGATATTTTTCTCTTGCATAAATCGAAACAGGCGGCTGGTGTTAAACGATAATTTAAACCTTATCGCCATCTATATAAGGCGTTTTATTGTTTGCTGCCCGATTCAAAATGTCACACAATGTGGTGCATCGCTTTAAGCATTAAGTATGCTAACCCTTTTTTCAGTTTAATTATGTAAGTTCCAAGAAATACCATTCTAAACCGACTGTATATAATTCTTTATTGTCCGGGGTGTCCGGGGGTAGCTAACTTCGGGGGGTGATTCTACATAATTTTAGAAGTAATAAAGAACAATGTTTTAAGGTAGCTTTTAAGTTAAAAAGTTGTATTGTTTATATGGAAAAATAAATATTTTTCCATGAAAAAATATTTTTGGTTGGGAAGATAAACATTAAGATTCCGAATAAAATCACCTCCCGAAGTTAGTGCATTTTACCGCAGGACATCCTGTATACAAGTCTTTTTTTCAATCTAATTGAATTGATCGAAATTTGCACCATGGTACGATTGAAAAAATAACATATGATTGGAAATGGATTCTCCGGTCTAGATGTGAAATATGTTCTACAGCTATCTTCTATCTTCATTTATCTTCTTATGTATGTGATTTAATGAAGAGATAAGTTTAGAGTTATATAATGCGGTAGTCTATTCCAAGCCTTAATTTAGGGCAAGATTCTCCGAAAACGCAATCTTCGATCGCGGTATCTGGAATGAGCTTTGATTCCTTAAATCTATTGATAGTTGTTTTTAGGGCTGATTTAACCCTGAAATGCCTTGAATATTCTGTCAGAAGGTCGGAGTAATTCCGCTCTGCAATAAAATCTAAATAAATGGAATATTTCTGAACGTATTGAAATACTAAAAACTGTTTTAAAATGAAATACGCTTTAAAATTTTTTCATTTGGAATAAACATATAATATTTTAAATATTAAAATTTTGAATTCAAACATGTTTTTTATCACTTTACGTTGTTTGCAACTATAATTACTGGTAACGAAAAAAATAAAAGACAGCCTTTTTACTAGACAAATGTATTATAAACGTTATTGTCACCTCACTTTTTCTCGTTTCATATGAAAATAATTCATAAAAAATTTCAGGAATTTTTCTGAAATTGTGGTCGGACACTTTTGTTTCATAGAGGTGCACGTTTTAATTCTTCTATTGTTAACCTCTAGATTTGAATATAAGCAGTGTTTTCTCTCTCTAATACCGTTTAGATCATGCTTCTCATCATGACATTAAGGGTAATGAGATATCTTTAGTTTCTATTACACCTATATGAGATGTTCCCAAAAGCGAATAAATTGGCCTGAGAGGTTAACAGTTAATAGTCGTGAATTAATGTTTACAGGAATACATAGGTCGAATAATTAAGGTGGAGGTCCTTCATAGATTGCTTAAGCACCATCCAGTATATATTTCTCTTCAGTGTGACGCAATCTTTAAACGAACTTGCGAATTAAAATCTCACTGCATAACAGGCTTGGCTATTGTGAGCTAGGTATTAGTCTGTTTATCCGTAGTATTAAATTTTGTTCAAATAGGTTAATGAAATAAAATTTAGCTACCGCAGGTACCTACCCCAAAATACAACCTCCATATTTCAGATGGCTATGGCATGGGTAGTACCAAGCCCGGTGGTGTCGGTGGGTCCGTTGGGTCCGGCCTAAAGTGTAACGCGCGTTATCCAGTTGGATTTATTCCTCGTTGTTTTCATGTGTATTTAATTTCGCGTGATAATATAGGCCATTACATCGCGCTATTTCTTCCGTTTGGTCGCATTTCTACTTCCTACCCGCACCAAGCTCAGCCTGGGAACTCCCAGTCTGGGAATGGCGGTGCGCAATCTGAATATGAAAAGGGACCGTTCCCCGATAAACAGTAACGTGCTTGTCTTGTCTTGGCTGTGAATGCTGGGCCCAGAAGCCGAGGGTGGAAGGAGGGGTGGTAGGGCGAGCTGTGGAGAGGGGGTGATAATAATTCAGGTGTCGGCCGGTGTGAAATATGGCCGCTTCGGCTCCCCGTAATACTATCCAGAGCGGTTTCGGTTTTAGCGCCATCCAAATCGTAAATGAGAATTTAATGTCAAAGGAAAAGTTTCCCACCCTTCGGCGCTGTGGCCAGCTTTTTGTCAACCCCCTGTAATTAGATTTATATCAACTCTTTCAGTTCATCCCCTAAGCTAGAAGAAATTTTTCGATACTACACTTTTTTGTATTTAATCCTTGATAAATCCCGCTCAAGTTAAATGAAAAATAAATTTTTATCGTGTAACCATATCATTACCTTTTTTAAATATTCGG
The DNA here is from genome assembly GCF_061612785.1 of Hesperophylax consimilis. NCBI lineage: Eukaryota > Metazoa > Arthropoda > Insecta > Trichoptera > Limnephilidae > Hesperophylax > Hesperophylax consimilis. The sequence goes on along the minus strand of NC_142839.1, from coordinate 9,377,923 downwards.
AAATAACACTTTTTCTGAGTAAAGCAAGAAATATAAAAACAAAACTGTAACATATGTTTATGTAAATGTGTAGACACTTTTGCAAATCACATACATCATTTTAACATAATTACTTGAGCTTGGAGACCTTGGTACTGGTTCTCCTAGTAGGGTGTTCCGTAAACATAACAACAGTAATTCCTTCCTTGCGCTAACTTGACTCTACGCTAGCAGCTTAGGGGTGACAAGTGCCAGGGAAGGGACAGGAACAGGGGATGTGACTTCGCACGGATCCGGGCCTCGCACACCGCGCAGTGTGCACAGCCGCCGTGTTTGTGTTTGCAGACAGCTCGAGCCCAACCAACAGCCGCGCCGCGTCAACACTCTCCTACTAATGATAACACTTCATATCGTCCTCCGCTGACATGAGATTCTGACAATTCAATCAATATTAAATTATACCTTGCGATCAACTTTCAATACATTTTTTGGCTTGTTGAATATGAAGGCAAAATTCATTTCTGGATCAGCAGTGAGTCGTTAGTAACCTACATATTTAAAAAAAAAAACTTTCAATCAAACATTCAATCTCCTACATATAGGCAATTTTACTAACATCAAATCTTTACTGGCCCTTTTGTTTTAGAATCAGTTTTCGGGCTTGTTTTAAAGAACTTACCCTCGTTTTAAAGTTGCCGAAATATAAAATATGTAGGTACTAGAATAAAACGCAGATTTATCGAATAGGGAAAAGGAGTTGGTGAAACGCAGATAGTGACCGGAAGTCGGGTCGTTCTCTGGGTAAACACCCCGCCCCTTGGCCTCCATCCGTTGGACCCGGCCGCTTTCAGCCGGAGGAGATTTATTGTGGTCTCCGGTTATCTCCTGTCTTGTCCCGAGATATCTCGTCCTATCTTCCTCCCTACTACCTCCTGGTCCCGTTAAACGCCGTCCTTAAAGTTTTCCGAGGCTTTACGGATTCACCTCGGCTAGTTTCTATTGGAAAACGTTTTTTCCGTCTTTCTCAACTCGGGTCAAACTTTTTACCGCTAAAGACGCAAACTCCGCGCCTCGAGCGGACCTCCTCGGTCCAGGGACCAGGGAATCGGCTTCATCTCGCGTCCGTTGTCTGCAAATTTTCAGCGCGAAGGAGGGAAAACTTTGTAACAAAGTGGTCAGTTCTTTTTATTTCCTTTGGAAAGAATATGTATGTTTATGTGGGAAGCTCGCTCGTTGGTAAGATGTGCTTCTACCCCGTTCCTTTCTCCCAGTGTTGTAGAATGGCTAATGTAGGATCTGCGCCCCGAGGCGCTCTGGTGCAGGGGCGGCCAACTTCTCGGCGGCGCTGTTCCGCAAGCACTATGGGTAACCACCGGCCTGAGGCTCTCCAGTCAGTACGTGGTATAAGGCACCTCACTCTTAGAGCTTATTTTTTATTGCGTCCATGCTGCATGATATCGACAAGTAAATGCATTCAGAATTCAGATGAATGTTGCTACCGAACTAAACTTGGATCTTGTTGTGAATAAAGGCTCGTGAAGTTTTTTTTAATATTTCAAATCATCAATAGAATGTATACATTATGTAAAATGATTAGCAACATTTATTAGCAAATCTGAATATGAAATACGCTTTTAGTAGAAGTGAAATTTGAATGAATAACAATAATTATATTTTCTGTTAAGTAAAGATTCTTATGTAGGTATCAATAGTTATACCTGGCCTTGCGCATTGGCAGAGCGCACTTTTGAAAAATATTACACAATTAGTTAGACGTCTATTGTTGTATGTTTTTTTGTATGCTTTTATTTGTTATAAAAAAATGGATTTTTATATCTAGTTAAAACCTTTTAACAACTTATTTCTATGACATTAAGGACACTTTACAATACATCTCAAACTTATTCTTTATAGTATTTAGGCATAACCCACGAAAAGCAGCAAGGGTTCTTAGCTTCTTAACATCTGACTGATATATTTTTACTGATAGTATTTGCAGCTCTCTTAGCTAATTCTGAAATGCCACTAACAACTGACGTAAAATATAAAACGATAAATAAAAATAGAATTTTTATTGTTGTATTTTTTCCTTAGAGAATACGTTTAAAAAAGTCAACGTTGGTGGATTATTTCGTTGTTGGATTAGTTGGTCCTGGGAGATAGCCTCCCCCTTCAGATCTCCACCAGGTCCGTGCTCCTCATGGCAAGTGGCCTAACGAACCCCCCTCCCCCAGCCCACGTCGTATAATGCACGACCGGTTCCTCCAAATCGTTTTTTGTACTCTTAACGAATGCTAGCGTTTCTCTGCACCGAGCTTTTGGACTACGAGCGGACTGTTTGGGAGTAATTAATTTAAAGTATCTCACCAGCCGCCGGTAAGGCCGGCGCATCCACCGTAATCTGCACGATGCACTATGCACGATGCGGGCTGTTAGTTAGCTTGCTTTATTCACTATACACTACACACTATGCATGTGCAGTAAACTGTCGCTTCGGTTAGGGTATTTTCTCTTTTATTTCAGGAATATCTGACTTTGCTTTAAAATAAATAATCATTTTAAAGTTGGGGGTGTTTTGTTTGTTGTTGGTATCGGGGTAGTTCGTTAGTTCTGGTGTTAATAAACAAGGCGTCCGGTCGTTACTGCTTCTGCAATCGGTGAAACTTCTGCAACTTATTCCTTTCTGAAATGTTTATGTTTAATTTGCCATCGGGCTGGGCGTGAATTTATAAGTGCGAGAAAAGTTTTTTCATAAAAGTCGGACGGATAGCCTCGTGCAAATCAGCCGCCAGCCATTTGGTGTAGTGAAGTGGTGTTCACGTTTTCCATTACCAGAAGGAATGGCCGGAACCTCCTCCCCTTTCCCCTCCCCACTCCACCGCCCAGTACCCGACCCTGCCCGCCCGTGATTTGACTTAATATATTATTACGTTTGTGGGACTTTCGGGGAGAGATTTCTCAAATATTCTTACATCTTTATGGCCACCCCTTTTGCCAATCCGTTCTCTATTTCCATAAAAATGCTTCAGGATTATTTATGGCTATTTTAATGTTGTACGTAAATATTTTGTAGTGCGTAAATTTTTTTTATATTAAGTTACTTTCAGCATAATATTTTTATTCAACGCTGTGTTTCGTACTCATTCTCACTTCAACGGATTATTTTTCACTGAATCTCATATTTTTAGGTTTATAAAGAGGTTACATGATAACTCAACAAAATAAATATTCAACATCTTTGAAATGTGGTTTTAAGTCAATAAAATCGATTAAAAAAAATTAACATATAAGCCTTAATAGGTCAGAAGCTAAAAACGGATAGTTTTGAGACCTGCAACATTAAGGTCTATATTTCTTTATGATTACAAGTTATAATCGCCTTTGTGGGTTATAATCATTTTGAGTTAACGCACAGAGGTTTTGAATCGAACCAACCGCCCCGAAGTTCGCACATGTTGAGTAAATCTAGGAAAATTGCGTTCTGGTTAGTTTCTTTATAAAATTATCAAAGCAGTTATTTTCCTGTAACGCAAATAAATAAAAGTACATTTTTCCTTACCAACCTGTCATTTTGTAATGAAAACATAAATTTTTAAATCATTTTTTTTTATCTAAATGGACACCGGTCAGAAAAAAGACCGCTGGAAAATCGAAAATTTCAAAAAGGGTAAGAAAAAAAAAATTCTGACCATCAAAATGAATATAGAATACACGAATAAAACCATTTAGTGCATATCGTTAAAAAAAGTTGTCCTATAAAGGGATAAACCTAACCTGCGTAACTCATTTAACCTAGTTTATGTTTCATCAATTTTCATCACTTTAAATAACTTTTCGAAGGTGAGTTGAATTTTTATTATATTGAGTTGTCCGGATACCATATAAAATATATGATATCTTTTTATCTACATCCGGACTGTTCGACAAAGAGTTCGTATAAATCTACGTTCAAATTATTATTATTAACATGTGCCAGCACGATTGACTCTAAATCAAGAATATTAAAAAAGAAAATTAAATGTGCTCGTTTATTTTTATCGTTTTATTATTTTATGCTTTGTAAATACATTTTTCTTATGTTTTCATTGATTTTCAGCCCTTAAAATTTCGCGGTATGAGCTTTACAAACGGTGTACATCACTTATACGAGCAAATAGAACACGATCCCTTTGGTTTGCTTTCCGCTGCAGACTGATTCGTTCAAGGTAAAAACTGTTTTAAGAATTTCCATCTTCCTGATTAAAATCTTGCGTATCTTCAGGCGAAAGCAGTTTCGCTAAACGATTATTCTGACATTAACATATTGTTACGACAAAGTAAAGTCACATTAACAACCTTATCCAAATTACACTTCAAGCACTGAATAAATCAGTGTCCATAATGTTATTAAAAACCTTTTTTAATTCTTGTAAGTATTATTATTAGATCAAATAATTATGCCACGTTCACACAAGTTTAGCATTAGCAATGGAGTTTTTTCGGTAGTTGCAAAAAAACGGCTGGGTTTCTAAATTTTTTTAAATAAATAAACCCAGCTCTATAATTATTTACAACTAGCTAACGTGTACCCGGCGTTACTGGGGATTATCTTTAGAAGATAGACATATACCACGACGGACTTTTCTGTGGGCCTTTTTAAGGGTTCCATGATAACTCAACACAGTGACATTTCAACACACTTTTAAAAAGTGATATAAAAATCATTAGAAAAGATGAAAAAAAAAATTAAATAACCTAACCTTACCTACTTAACCCAGTTAATAAAGTTTTTGTTTCATCACTTTCCATGACTTTATATAACTTTTTAAAGATGTGATGAATTATCATTGTGATGATTTATACGGTCACCCTTTTTAAGATATACAATTCAGTAGTACATCATTGTGATGTATCTCATCCGACTTTATTATAAAACATCGACTTTCTATAAATATAATCTGCACCTTCCGGAAGAAATTCTCTAAATGATAGTGAAAACCCCATCAAAATTCGGTGCGTTGTTTAGAAGTACTAAGCGCACAAACAGACAGACGTGGATAGTGACTTTATTCTATATTATTTAGAGATAATGGTAATATGACAATGGTAGCCGCCTAATAAGTTTCAATATTTATTTTCGACGATGGTAATGAACTGTCTGGTTTATTATCATTATGTAAGAGACTGGGTCCTGGTGGAATACATAATATGGGAGAGGGGCAATCTCTTTTGGCTAACGCTGTATAATATGAATGTGCAAAAGCATGAACACCAGGCCCCAATAAACATAGTTTTAATTTATTATGAAAGCATTAATTTCTATGTTTTGTAGGTAGATAACTTATTATTTTACAATAAAGCAGACGGTATTTGAGCTTAAGCAGCAAACATCTGTGAGCTCCGAAATAAATATTGTATAAAATACCAAATCGTTGTACGCGAGGCTTCCAGAGTTGTTCCTTATTACATATTATTTCACTAATATGATAAATAATTAATCTGGAACTCACTTTTTCCTTAATATGTTCCCTTTACTCTACTTTTTTCTTTTAATTTTGATTTTTGTTGTCGTTACCTAAACTTATTTTCTCTTTTGTTTTAATTTGGTGTAATATGTATTTATTTGGTTCCTTGGTTTTTTGTGTATTACACATAATTAATAATAATTTAATACACTAATCAATATAATAAACACTTATTTGACGTATAAAGCCGTAAGGTCGTAAATAAATTCAAATAAAATAAATAACATAATCCAAATCGCGGATAACGTCGGTTAATAAAGGTAGCAAAAAAATAAAATAGAAAACATTCACCGGACACCAGTAGGGGAAATTCCATACAACCCTCCCTGTATACAGCGTATAAGATACGTTGATATACCACAGTCCTATGTCCTGAGCCTTGAGGCTTGTGCTCAGCGAGCATTAGTCACGAAATGTGCATTCAGTCCTCGATCCTCCATTTCGTTGTACGTTTTTCCTCCGCTCTCCTGAAGAGGCGGGCACTCTGTATATTTACTCACAAGACATTTGCATTGCCAGCGCTTTCTTTTCACGCCTGCTCCTGTCTTAGTTCACGTGACGTGAGAGAAATATTAAGATCCCCTCACACCACCCTCACCACCCACCTTGGGTTCGGGAGGGTGGGGGGGGGCTCACACAGACTCCTGCCTCCAGCACACCTCACGTCCCCGCCTCGAGGATTGGACTCGTTAAGCCACCAACTTATCTTCGTATGAAACGTGTGATCTCCGTCAAACTGCAATTTCTGATGTACCTACATTATATTTTATGCATTTATCGTGCACGTTTCTCAGATACCAAATCATATTGTTGAACAATATTCTCTAGGAATAATTTTAAACGCAATATGTAGTTTGAACTTTTAAGTGACATGGAACAGGAGATTTCAAGATTGCACGAACTCATTACATATTAATTTTGTTAATCGGTTTACGTCGTAAATTTTAGGTACCTGCTTAGTTGTATTATTTTATTTGTACATTTATTCATCTAAATAAAAGAGTTTCTACTGCTCGGTAAACTACAGCATTTCAAAATTGTGATGCTGAATAATATGAGTATAATGTTTAATGCGAGGGAAAGGGTGTCTGTCTTTTGTAACTAGTTACCAAACATGGCTAAAGCCATTTTAAGCCTTTCAACATTTCATTTCTAGGTGATGATATCTCACAAAGGTATTGATAATATGTACCACTGAAATTAGGTCATATTTATTTTTTTTTATTTTATTCAATTCTAAACCAACATAAAATGTGTGCATTTTGATTTGCCTTTACTGAAATTTAAACCATAAATCAACCAAGAATCTAAAGGCCAGTTATTCAACATTTGAATTTGAACAATTCAATATAGGTATTTCATATATTGTAAATATATATATTCATTATATTTGGTCCCATATACGGTACATTCCAACAATATATAAAGGTTAGGGACAAATTTCTTATATTTATTAACTTTCAGCTAATATTCCAATTCAAAATTGTATAAACTAATTTTCTGATGAAATATCAGAATTTGATTACACTGTCAGATAAGCGGATCACTATGACTTTTTTTTCCATTCAATAAAATTATTTGTACCATAAAATTATGGTACCGAATAGAAATACGAAACAAAATGCTACCGTTTTGTTTGACAATTTTTAAACAAGTTATCAGCCTCACACACCTGTAAATTGACTGCATAATTTTGGTAATAGATTTGCGAATGTTGTAGACATGTTTAAAAATTCCGTATTAGGGATGAAACGCAATCTTCAAAATAGTTTTTCTTAAATGTACGAATTTGTCACTCCGTAGTAAATGTAAGTTTTTTCATACATGTTTCGCTACTTTTTTTCTTAAATATTTCGCTAAAAAAATATGTTATATTTCACTATCTTGATTTTAATTTCTCACTTTAAAGAAGAGATTTTTCTATATATTTTCATATGTGCTTAACTCATGCGTTATGTTTTGTAACTTTACTTATTTTATAAATCAATACTATGTACTTGCTAGTTATTGTGCAAAACAAATATTTTACACATTTGTATCACTTAAATTTATTTCATGTAGAAACCCATTAGGATGGAATTATAATCAATCGCATGTGTTAATTGGGTATATAACTTTCGACTGCCATAACACAGTAACATCCCTAGCACGGCGGGTGAAACATTAAAAAAAAATTTGTATTGTACCAACTTTATTTGCATGAAATATATATTTTTTTAATTGAGTCTTGCCAAAGTTCTATTAATTTTTTGTTAATATTTCAATCATGTAAAACTACTAGCCCATAAATTGATGGAAAATTGCAACCAAACACAGACTAATTGGTCGCAGACCGGTCGGTGGCCGAGTTGACATCGCGTTTGGGTCCCACCCAGGCGTAGTGTGTTCAATTCCTCGGCTGGCTAAGTCCTCCATCACAACACAAGCAACATTTTCAGCTTACTGTGGTGGTAGTAAGAGATTTTCTAAATATTGTCAGGTTATTCGTAACCCGGGAATGTTTGTCTTTCTTTTAAAAATAAAAAATAAAAAATTGAAGTGAGACAACTTGTATAATATCCAAGTAATATTAGTACAAACAAAACAAATTATGTTAGTTTTTATGTTTACTTCTATATTTACTTAAAATTTTAGAAATAAATATTAAGTATTATTAAAATACAAAAAATTGTAGCGCACATCCTAACTAGTGTTTTATAATATATCATAATGTAAATTGAATTGAATTAAATACGGAAAATGTAAAATGTGGTCCCCACGACGGCAAATCTTACGGGGAAAACATTATTAAATATAATATATCAATGCGAATCATTGAATTGAACATGAATGGAACTTTCACAAACTGTGAAAATTAACATGAAAATTTAATTAATTGTTGAAAGTCTATTAAACAACTGGTGATATGATATCTATTAATGTAGATATCATATTTTATTTATTTATGTAAGCCCGTAGGGGTTTTACATAAAACAAGAAAAAAATATAATATTACATTGTCCATTTAAATTAACATAATAAAATAAAATAAATATTTTTATTCCCAGCTACATGAATGGGATTTGCAATTCAATCTATCCACAACAAGAAAAAATTACAAATAAGAAGGGAACAAAATGAATCAACGTAGTACGCGCACAAGTACAAAAAATGTAAAAGAAAAAGTAATATTTTTATTCCCAGCTGGATCAATTGGATTTGCAATTCAATTTTAAATTTTCTGAGTTTTTTAGAAATCCACGTAAGCGGTAATTATGATAATTTTCACCGTTTCGGGATTCTTGCATTTTTTAAAATGGTTATTGTCTTATTTGATATAATTAAAGTAAGGAGGTTTTCTTGCACGCTAAAACCGCCCTTTCCTCGCGACTCGCGACCCTTGAAGCGAGCTGACGTCCCGCACTAGTCCGTGCTCGCACACCCGCGACGCTGCTGCAGTGTCAAACCATTAATCTCCTTCCCGGGAGTAGGAGGAAGGGGGCGGTTCCTTCCGCATTTATCTTCTCCAGATGAACTCGATAGTGTACCTGACCCGATTGAGATGAAAAGAGTGGGTGCTGCCGCCTTACCCCACCCGCCCGCCATTCACCCCCGCCCAGCCGCCCCACACCTATTGTCCCGTTTTGTTTTGAAGCCTCCTTTGTGGAGGACAAATGAGACCGACCTCACCGCTATGATTCTCTGCCTGGTTTCTTAGCGCGACATACACCGGCTCAGCCAGCTCCGTTGCTATTCTTCTAGCTACGTTCTGCAGCCGGTAATGATGATTATTATTGGTAATATCTCAAAAGGCTCTCAAAGGGTTAACTGAACCGACATTTTTCTGCGGAAATTTCTGAAAAATGTCGGTTCAGTTAACTTGTTTGTGTTTTTTTTAACTTTGGCAGCAGTGATAACATTAAAACGGTTACGAGGTTCATTCGTTTTGCTATCGATTCTTCTATAGGTTCTTCTAGCAGAATTGTAGAAGTTTTTACTAAAAGCATAGAAAAACAAGGCGGGTCGACTCCGATGAAGGTTGAAGCGGTGGATCAGTTTTTACTTTAATAGCCGGCCCCAATAGCGGAAAATGGGTTCAAATTCCGGCTACGGCAATACAGGTATTTCGATAGAAGATGCTCCGATGAACTAACGCCATTAATCCCTTCGGTACCGGTAATACGCCAAACTCGGCCCAATATTATTTTGTTCACAGTTGGCATCAGTCACATAAAAACAGGTCGTTTCTACGACTTTTTGCTGCGGAATGATTTGCCGGCCTCTGATTTGCTTCCTCCCTCTTACAACATGGGTCTCTATAAGACCTAGGTTCACTACTTATTTTCTTCAAATACCTTCCATACAGAATCCCCAAAGATTACTTAGAACCTAAGAGAAATTATTTTTCTTAGTGCCTCCTGTGTGGAGTTAATTAAAAAAATAATTATAACAATACAGTTAATTTAAAAAAATACTTTTTTAAACTCCATAACTTTATAATTACAATTTATAACCAGTTGATGATGTCATAAAATTTCTTTCAATTTTATTTTTTGTAGTGAAATCGTGTTATCTTAATGTATGCTTTAATGTAATATCTCTGATGGCAATGTTGGTCAATCTTCCCTCGTTACCTCCTCCAGGCTGTAGATCACCCCACGGCGGGCACGGGGCACGTAGTCTTCCGTCCGAGGCTGCCACTTATCCACGTGCGACCCCTCCCCCCGTCACCCAGTTCATTAGATGACAGGTAATTAGCCGTTAGGGTGACGGGCTCGGGATCATTGTCCGCCTCTAATCACGGCGCACGGCCATTACCTTTTAAAACCCGTGAATTAGCGACACGTACTTTATTCCACTTGTTAATATCTGTAATAACTGAAACAGTGTCGCGTGAGAACAGTTCGCCATTATGAAACAACATGACATGTCGTGTTGGTAAAAAAGTGATAATCCGTTATAGTTATTGCGTAATGAACATCAACTTTTAAAATCTTCATGTATTTTGTTCCTAGTTGGTTGAATTGTACGCCCAAATTTGTGTATCGCAAATTATAATTATAATTGCAAGTTAACTTCTTTTTCTGATCTAACCTTATTCGAATGCGGCAAAGAACAATAAGTTTGTGTCTTGCTGCATGCGAGTCAGTAAGTTTTCTTATAATTTTCCATTCTAGTGCCGTACAAAATCCGCCTTCTACATGTCTAGCAAGTATTCAATTCTGGTTCGCGGTGGCCCCTAATGAACGTGAGGATCTGTTTATTTTTCTCCGCCACCCCCTCCCTTCATCCTCCTGTCCTCCCTCCCTCGCCAACCTCCCCCGCCATGCACCGCTGGCACAGACTCGTCTGCCGTTTTTTGCCATCTGTTAGCTCTTTTGTCGGTCGCTGTGCTAATTGGAGAAACTGATTTTTCCTTTTGAAGGATGAGCGCGACGGGAATGCCGTTCTGCATTTTATATTCCTCGCCTCGTCTCCGTCCCCTTTGCGCCGCGTTCTTCTATTGACACCGCACAGATGCGCTTATTAAAATGACATTTTTAACTAAAATTGGTTTTTAGACTACTCCTTTAGCTATCTCACGTACCAACATAACATGAACTAACATTTTTATCTTTCGACATAAAATCATTTGTAAATTTTTATTTATTGAAATTCTCTTGGCTGTACTCTCTAAGGCTAAACGGAACATTATTTATAATTTGCGCATATACATATGGAATACAAATATGGATAAATAGTTTTGTCCATATGAAAACTCAATTCCTTCACGAAAGGAAATACAAATGTACATTATTTAATTTGTATTCCTTCCTTAAAAAATTGTGTTTTTATATGGACAAAACTTTGTATTCATATTCATGTTCCGTTATTTAATTTAACTTATTTTTTTTAAACACGGCATGTGAAATGTGTTCATAAAATTGTTTAATTTAGCGCCATCAATAAACGCGTAGATTATAATGTTTGTTCCGTTTAACCTTGTACCAGGGGAGCTATACCTCCAACCGACTTGGCGTCGTTTTGAGCTAGGTTGTAAAAGGGATTTGTTGATTGACTCTTGAAGAAGATATTTCACATTTCACACACATTTTTACATTTTACAATATGATGAATTTGACTAATGTTGATGTATTTTGGTAAGTATTGTGGAGTCCCACTTCAGATGTGTCTACCAAATGTCACTATCGGGCGTACTTGAGATCTGTACAGGGTTGGCAACTAATTTTGCTCTATGGGCATGTAGGTAAATTGCATGTAGATCACAATAAAAAATATGTGATCTTTGGTTGCATTTGAAATGCAAATGATATATTCAACATAATTCTGTTATGAAATCAATTTAATATAAAATATACAGTATGTATTACTTTTTCCATGAATGTGTACCTAAATATTATGTAATTTACTTTTATGTGTGCAAAAATGTAATGCAAACATCTTTTGACTGGGTAAAATTTCTGGAAGTAATTCTGCCCTATTTTGTGCGGGGTATCCTTTACGCTTTCGCTTTGGATGGGTGTCATTCTGTAGCCCGAATCTATTGCCTTCACGTGAAACGCGGCACGGCGTGAGCGCTATCAAGTATCGCGCTGGGCGGAGAGCGGAGTCTCCCGGGTCTCGTCTCCTACACTTTTACCTGGAAACCTGAAAACTACGCGTTTCCACAAACGCTCGCCTTACCTAGGACTTATAAAGTGTTGATGGAAGCTCAATACAACTCTGTCTTAACTTCACACACACTCATTGCTTTATCTAGATACACTTTTCTGTTATTTATGATATGGACATTCACATATACCTGATAGATTAATATATTTTTTAAAGATTTGATAATGCTATTCGATTGAATCTAATATACAAATCAAGCCATCTTAGCGTCCCTTTCTTAATGTTGTTATTTTTTTGTAGATATGTGGTCATTCGTAATGTTTTTATCAATTTAATCATTATTGTTACATCACCAATTCAACGCCATCAAGCAACGACAGTTTTCAAATCTCGGCTATTGTTATTGATAATCGTTGTTACTACTGATTTCTATGTTGTTTTACCATACGTAGGTACATTCAATAAACAGAGCGATTAGACTATTTTAAACAGTGAATTTAACTTAGCAACAGCACTGCCTTCGTAATTTGGTGGTCGCGCTCCTATTTTACCCACTCTATCCGACTTTGCATATAGCTGTTGCACATATACGCCTCAGTCATCTCATTTCTAATGGATTCGATTTACTTTTAGAAAAATCACACCGCATCATCATCATTTATGAAACATATTTATATAATGACATTGAAAAACGCAATAAGCTTTCAAGTTTTAGAATACAAAAAATTATGAAACGCGGGACAAACGATATATATATAGTGACAAAGTTAGTATCCTTTAATTTATGTAAACATGTTATGTCAAGGCTTTTTACCATTATTTTTTTATCAGTTGGTAAGTCAATCTGTGAGAAATCGTTAGGAGGCAGGCGAATTCCCCAAATAATGTTTTTTTTAATATTTATGTTTGTTACTGTCCGTATTTGTGTTTTCTCAAATAAAATATAAATAAAATAAACGTTAAAACTGCATGCATTACATATATATATATATATATAGATGTATATTATATATATATGAGAAAGTTATCTTACATGAAAAAAGGGAGAAAGTGCACAATATCTAAGAAAAAATATGTCTTAATCCTCCAGGTTCTTATTTTGATTAAACAATTCGCACATTCTTCTGATTGGATCCTTGACACTAGCATCCCTGCGCGACCGGCTAAAGTGGAAAAAGTCGTTAAACCTAGTTTTTCTGGCTGGTATTTTAAACTGTATTAGTTTGAGTAAGTCGATAAGGTTATTGCAGACTTTATACAGGGTCACGAGGTCGAGGTTCGTCGGTTAAAGAGAGTGGATACGTTATATTTCGATAGCATATTAATGAATCCCCTTTTAGTTGCGCTCATTCTGAAATTGAGGCACTGAAGAAATTTATTTTGTATACTATCAATATTTTCTTTATGGATGCAGTAAAGTGGAGTCCATATGAGTAAGCCTAACATGCAGTAAGCTTTATTCACAATATTCTCAATGTGCTTATCGAAATGAAGTTTGTAAGCAAAAATTACCCCTAGGTCTCTTACACAGTATATGCGCTCAAGTGAATAGTTTCCAATATAATAAATGTGTATGATAGCGTTTTTAGTAAACCTTATTCGTTTACATTTGTTTTAACTTACATAAATTTTGTTTTCATTGCAAAATGCTACAAACCTTACTAAATCTCTTTGGATGAGCGGACAATCATTTAAATTTCTAAAAATGGCAAATATTTTTATATCATCAGCGTACAACAGAAAGAAACAGTGCATGAAACATTTTGTGACGGTATTTATAAAAATAATAAATAACAGAGGACTTAGGATTGATCCTTGAGGTAGGCTAGAGGTAATTGGTTCTCACATAGAATTATGTCCTCGTAATGATAGAACTTGCTGTCGTTTTGTTAAGTACTATACAAACCAACGTAATAAGTTTCCCCTAATTCCGTTTTGCTTAACTTTCTTTAATAAGAATTAGGTTATATTATTTTTTTAGTACTATGCCGTGCTGCGCTTCCTCCCTCTTTAGCGAACATCAGGCCTGATAATGGACACTATAATGCTATCCAAAACGTTGGCTAAAGAAGTAGGAAGAGCAACACGGCATAATACCCCAAAAATAAATCACAATACTTTTAGCCGTAAAAATCTCAAATAAGATGCCCATTATAAGTTTTCCTTCGTTCACATGAATGAAAGAAGGGATAAAAAGTAACTCCAATGGCTGGACAGCAACGTATCTACGAGTATTAACTCCTAGTTATCTGCTTTTACTCGTGCGTTTGTATTGCCTCTCTTATTATTTCTCGATTTCAAATATTTTGCTATTTTTTTCAAATAATGTGCAAAACAGACAGTGAATTAACATAAAAAATACAAATATTCAATACCAACCGTCCAATAACGGTCTACAACAATGTGTAAAAATCATTCAATTAGCTTTACTAATAAAAATCACTTCACAACGGTTTTTTTGTTGCACATTGTACAAAGACTGTACAATTTATATTTTGAATTAGTACTTCTAAATTTCTCTAACTGCGCTGCGAAAGAACGGACAACATTGCATTTAGACATACCATTCAATATATTTACTATTATACAGGGTGGGGCAGAAGAAATCACCCGATTTGAGTGTGTATAAACAACTAATATACTTAGAAACTTAAAACGTTTTTATAATGATATGTAAACATTTGTTATTTTTCATCAGTTTTAATACATTAATAATATCTATTGTGAATATAGTTTCATGTTATCGGAAAAGCGAGGTTATTTCGCACTTTTTTTCAATTGACTTTAATCGCGAGAATTATGTAAAATTTCTTTGAAAGTAATTTTTTTATTAACATTATTGCCTTATGCATTTGTAGGTAATTACAAATTCAAATAAAATTACGTTTATATTGTGCCAAAAAGTCTGCTTTTTTATTATTCTCTAGGAATTATTTTTTTTAATTTGTAATTATGTTAACGAGATAAAAAATTGAATGGCACTTTTCTTGCTAATTCCTTAAACAAAAGGACGGTGTTTTTTAAATTTTGAATTCTCTGAAATGTTTTATAATGTTTTTTTCAACGTTTGTGGTAAGCTTTTATTACAACTCTTTTCATTTTTGAAATTAAAATATTGTAATTTTTAAATAATAAAGTATATTCCTGGTACATAAATCTAAAGAAAATAATTTTGTTTCTATAACATCTTCAAAAATTCAATGAGATATTATTATTATTTATAAAATAGATAAACAATCCTTTTTGACTCGATAAGCATTGTATACCTATATCTTATATATATATTTCCATGAACTGTTTTATGTCAGTTTCTATTTTACGTTTCAGTAAGTAAGGTTTCACATACACAGTCGTTTATCACATTTTTTAGTAAAACTTAAAAAACAACAAAAGGCAATAAAGTTTGCGTTAGGTAAATTCTAGCTATCGACACTACAGTGGAGATAGACAATGCACAGATACAATATGTTGCAAAAGGTTATGAAAGCAACGTAAAATAAACGGAATTCAAATTCTAAATTTTTGTAAAAAACTAGATTATTTTTAAAAAAAAAATTTTTAATTAATGTCACACATAAATTTCAAACATCCATACGGGGTTATTACTAAAGTTATTGTGTTAGTTAATAACACTGGCCACTGTGGTTTTCACTTGTCACAAGAGGTTGAGAGAACATTTAGTTGGTTTTTTGGAAAGAAATATGGAAATTTTCTGGTTTCTGATTAGACTTTAATTGATATTGATTTTAATTGTGGCCAAGAGGGTTATCTATAAATTTTAAAGGAAATATGATATTATTTTGGTAACTACGTTAATTTAATTTGTCTAATTTGAAATATTCAAAGTATTTCTTAGATATCTAGAAGTAACATATGATGGAATTAAGTTGTGGAGAAATAATTTAAATTTGTGTAATGTCGAATCCGCATCTGCGAAAGGCGCGATGGGCGAGGGTTAGTAGTATTTGTATTCAGCGCGCGCTCTTCGCGCCTATCTTCACAAGCCTCGTGCTATGTGCTGGGTGTGCTAGTTGCTACCCCCTTCTCTCTGCCACTTCTCGCATTGGATCGCGTCTCTTACACTTGTCTGTCTTTCATTATTTCTATTCATTCATTCTTTTCGCTGCGTCTGTTCTTTTCGTCAACCGAAAATTCATTAAAGTTCCTTACACCTGTCTTCAGTACCTACAGTATTCTATTATCCTATTTTAGAATGCGCATTAGTTTACTATTCATGTTCCGCACTCCTATTTTGTTTGTACGGAATGAATTCTTAAAGTATCCTAGTCCCTCATCACGAATTCTTTTTTTTTTTTCATATTTTGTATGGGAAGTAAATTGCTTTAAGCACCTGTCGACATCAAAGAGGTGCAATGATTGTTACGTACTTTTTTACCACTTTGCGTAGTTATTCAATATTTTGTGTTTTAATCGAAACTTTGCGGGTTCAATTAATTACCTTTGCACCCAAAATAAGCCAGTAAGTAAATTTGTAGTATGGCGGTAGAGGGATAAGGTCCTCGAATTCGGAGGTCGCGGGTTCTAATCCCGTCATGCGCAAGTAATTTTTATGTACCTCTTCAATATTGAAAACTCGCTTGGTGGAAAATCATTTTGAATTAAATGAAAATGACGAACTTTGTTTAAACATTAATCATTGAAGACAATATTAGCTACTCTCGAACGAAATTGTGAAAATAAAAATCAGAAAAAGATTCGGTCGCATCTAGGAATTGAACCCTTGACCTCCGCCTTGCCGGGGCTTTATTCTGCCACTGAGCTAATTCAACCCTTGCATTTCGGTTATATTCAACTGTATCATACTTTCGACTAAGAACTACCAACATTATCTTAATTTTCTTTAGCAAAACCCCAGTAAGGCTGAGGTCCTGGGTCCTGGGTTCAATTCCTGGGTGTTTCTTATTTTTCTATTTCACGATTTCTTTTGATAGTCGTTAATATTGTCTTCATTGAATAAATATTACAATTTTATGTTTTACCCATTTAGAAATATATCAAGAAATATCGAGAATAAAAGTATAAAATATATTTTTTAATAAAAATTATTAAAATGTTGATTATTGTGTTATTTCGCACTGAATCCGTGTATGTCCAAGTATGGAGTGAATACGAATCTGATTCAGGCAATTGCGTCTCTGTATGAGGGAAGCGTTGCATGTGTTAGGGTAAACGGTGGTTTTACGGGGTGGTTTGATATCACAAAAGGTGTTAAACAAGGCTGCGTAATGTCACCGTGGTTATTCAATCTATACATGGATAATTGTATGCAAGAATTGAAAGAGGTGGGATTGGGCGCGAATTTGAATAATTTGAAAGTATGTTGCCTGTTGTATGCTGATGATGCGGTGCTGATTGCTAATAGTATAGATGATCTACAGTCTCTCGTGTCTAGGATGAACGAAGTATGCATGAAGAATGAGTTAATGATGAATGTAAGTAAGTCTAAAGTAATGGTGTTTGAAAGAGAGAGTACGAAAACAGTGTGCAATATAATTGTGAATGGGGAATACTTGGAGCAGGTGGATGAGTTTGTGTATTTAGGAAGTATGTTTACGAGAGATGGGAAGGCTGACAGAGATATCGAAAGAAGGGTAAATGCAGGTAATTCCGTTAATGGAGGACTAAACGCCGTAGGCGCTAACAAAAAATTGTCCAAAGAAGCGAAGTTAGCAGTCCACAACGGAGTGCTGGTACCTACCTTGATGTATGGAAGTGAGGCATGGAACTGGCAAAGAAAGGATGAAAGTAGATTAAATGCTGTTGAAATGAGATCCCTGAGGCGTATGTGTGGTAAAACCATGTTTGATCGTGTGAGGAATGTGGAGATCCGCAAAGAGTGCAAGGCTGATGTAAGCGTAATGAGTAAGATTAAGAAAGGGACGCTTAGATGGTTTGGGCATGTAGAGCGAATGAGCGAAGATAGGAGTGTAAGGAGGATATATGATGCAAATGTGAATGGTAGCAGAAGTCGGGGACGCCCGAGGAAGACATGGCACGATCAAGTGAATCAGATACTCGAGTCGGGCCATGTCAAGAGTCAGAATAATAGAAGAGTATGTATGAGACGATGTATGAATGTGAATGAGGCAAGGAGTGTGTGCCAAGACCGAGTTGTTTGGCGGTCCGTCCTCTCTGCCTACCCCTGCGGGGAAACGGCGTGATGGTTAGTTAGTTAGTTAGTTAGAATCCGTGTAAAATATAGGCTGTTTTAGGACGTACCCGACAAACTTTAACTGTGATTCCTGAAAGTATTTGGATTAAAAACTTCATTTTGGTATAATTTTTCAGGGATATTTTTGGGCTGGAGTTTAGTGGTTACTTGGTTTAGTAACCAGTGACGTCAACTGAGAGATTTTTTTAAAATTTGAATAAACGAATCACAAAAACATAAAAAAATAATTCACCGATGGCCATAATGCCATCTATATTTTTATTCCAAATATGCTCAGGAATCAAGTTTGTCGGGTACGTGTACGAACACAAAGAACGCGTGTTTCGGCTTTCAGATTAGCCGGCGAGTAAGCGGCCGACTGGCGCAGGCGCGCCGACAAGAATGTTTGTATCTAAACGTGTGAGAACGCACATAGTGAAGGCAGGTTCAGATTTATGTCCGCGCGATGGCGCGCCGAGAAGCTTTACCGGAATGAATTCTTAATTCCTACTCGCCGGTGCGGCCGGTTAGTGAAGCTTGTTTTGGAAGCTAGTGTCAAAACATAAATAAACAAGTCCTGTCAAAATGAGCGACTTACTAATTGCTGCTGTTTTTAACAAACATAGAATAGTCAATCGATATCTACGACAACGGTCACGTCTTTACTTCGCTCCCGTAAAAAATAACCAAACTGCCTAAAACATCAACATTAATCATAAATTAGTGATATTTAATATTAAGCAGTAGAAACTTGTTGTTTTTAGTGACGTTGCACAAGTGAATTCTGTCGTTCATAGTGAATATTAAACAAAAACAGTTACAACAAAGCGTATCAATATTTTTTGTTATTCTACCCACGTAAATAATATTTTTCTAAAGACATTTAAAAATACAGTGAAATTATAAATAAATATTGATAAAATAAATACTCACGTCTAGTGCTTAAACCAAATCTGTTAAATAAATAAAAGCACTGCATTATTAATTAATTTATTTTTTACGATTATTTAACGCCATCTCTGTCTGCATGCAAATAACATTATTACCAAAACAAAATACTGCAGATCTGTTAGTGAATTCACCACATAGAGGTCGCATTTTGAAATAATATTGAAATAAATAAATACTTAATATAATAATAAATAAATACATCATTTTTTAAAATGAACTGTGGCGTGTGCAAATCCTCTATAACTCAAGGCGTGCAATGCTCGTCCTGTAAGGAAAATCTGCACTACAAGTGTGGAGGTACATCAGAGGAAAATTATAAAAAGCTGAAACTGGACCTGAGAAGTACTTGGCGATGCAGCAGGTGCAAATCTTCAAATATTGCCGTCGGCGTCCACGATCTGACCACCATTATGGAAGATATCAAAAGGATCCAGATGGACTTGTCATCATTCAAGGCACTGCACGACGATATTAAAATCCTCCGTGAAGAAGTACAAGGCGTACAAAAGTCGGTTGAGAGCTGTCACCATGATGTAGCAACATTCGGAAACAAGATTGCCGATATGGAAAATCGACTTCAAAAAGTCGAACATCTGGAGGCAGAAGTCTCCCACCTGAGAACAGAAGTACGTAACATGGTCGAGGAATCGAACAGAAAGGACCAATGGGCGAGACTGCAAAACCTAGAAATAAGGGGTATCCCGGATAAGAAGGGTGAAAACTTAGTAACCATTATTTCAAAAATCGCTAGTCTGAGCAACGTGGATATCGGCGAAAGGGACATGGAGTTCGTAACACGTGTTGCTCCCAGAGGCCGCGAGACTGGGAAGATAAAAACTAAATCAATAGTTGTGAAATTTACCAGCCGAAACTTAAAAAACCAGCTTCTGCAGGCGGTAAAAGACCGCAAAGGGATCTCCTCGACGGACTTAGGATTTACGGGATTACCGCAAAATGTCTATGTGGGTGACCATCTCACTAGCATAAACAAACAGCTATTTTACCGCGCAAGGCTTCTCGCGAAACAAAAGGGTTTTCAGTTTGTATGGACAAAAAACTGCATAATTCACGCTCGACGAAATACGTCATCAGCGCCCATCATAATCTCAAAGGAGGCAGACTTGAAGAAGATGGACCGCGAGCCTCCGGCCACAGGACCCAACCGAGGAGATGCAGCAGGCCCTCAGCCGAGCCAAGCCTCAAGATAAGACCATTTAAATTGATCGTATTTCATACTAACTTCATTTTAACTATTCTTAATGATTTATATTACTTTAAATGTACCCTTCCCTCCCCCATCCCCATCACCTACCCTAAGGATCTATTCACACTAACACACTTTTCGTTCTTTAAACATTTTGCAAAAATATTTGGGAATTATATAAAATTAAACACAAACTTAATTATCGATTTTTCTCAGTCCAATGACTCTAAATAAATTAAATATATATCACCAAAACGTAAGAGGGCTACGCACTAAGACTGACACATTGCTGATGGCAGTTCGATCCAACGAGTATGACGTTATCGCTCTGACCGAATCGTGGCTTGTTGATGGCATCCGTAATGAAGAGTTATTTGATGATCGCTACGATGTACACCGCCGAGATCGGGACTACGCTTGCACAGGGCAGCGCTTGGGCGGGGGTATCTTAGTCGCTGTTCGTCGTGAACTGGAAGCTCACGAGCGCCCAGGGTGGCATTCGCGAGCTGAGGACATCTGGATATCATTAGAATCTAAGGGATCCAAACACACAAATCTTCACATATGCTGTGCTTACCTCCCTAAAGGACCAACATATCATGAAAATATGGAAAGCTTCCTCACCCAAATTTCAGCACTTACGTTGCAATTTCCCTCAGACAAATTCATTATCCTAGGTGACTTCAACCTCTCTGACATTTCATGGAATAAGTCTCCCAATAACACGTCCCTTATGCTTATCGCCTGTTAGCACATCATTTATAGACTGCATGCATTTTTCTGGATTGCACCAATATAATGGAATTCCAAATACCAACGGTCACTTTCTTGATCTCGTCCTATGTAATGACTTCGTCACGGTCTCTGCATGTGATGAACCATTAATTTCAGAAGACCCTCATCACACCTCACTAATCATAGAAGTTTCATTTTCTGAACCCGATCCACTAGTGGAGGAACTAAGAAGCGGTTACGTCTTTGGGCGCGGTGATTACGAACAAATTAATACATGTCTCGACCAGGTAAACTGGCATGAGCTCCTTTCGATTGGTGATGTAAACACGGCATTAAAAAAATTCTACTCACAATTAAATAATCTTATAGACGCCTACATTCCCAAAAAACTATGTAGGAATTCTAAATACCCGCCATGGTATAATTCGGCCCTCATTAAATTGACATCAGAAAAATACAAATACTTTAAAAAGTTTAAGATATACAAAAACCCATCTGACTACGCCACTTTCTCTTTACTAAGATCACGCCACAAAAAACTTAATTGGGAATGCCACAATATTTACTTATTAAAAATCGAACATGATATATCCTCCGACCCAAAAAAAGTTTGGAATTACATAAAATCCAACTCCAAATCCCACAGTGTTCCGAACACTATGACATTTAAAGACGAAAAAGCTGAAAATGGGTCTGCCATCTGTAACTTGTTCTCTAAATATTTCATGTCTGTCTACAACAATAATGCTCGAAACATCCAGATCCTACCGGACAACCCCAAAGAGCTCTGTGTTGCTAGCATTAATAATATTGAAGTCGACCAGCATCATATACAGAAACACCTTGAAGATTTAGATCTCAAAAAAGGCGCAGGCCCAGATAAAATTCCCCCTTTCTTCATAAACAAATGTGCCCGCAGCCTATCTAAACCGCTATCCATAATTTTTAGTCGCTCCCTTAAAGAGGGAATAGTCCCAAACACCTGGAAAACGGCATTTGTAACTCCCATCTTCAAAAATGGCCAAAAATCTAACGTCGAAAATTATAGGCCAATTTCAAAGCTCTGCATCTTTAGTAAGGTTTTCGAAAAAATTGTGTATGACCAGATGTTTTCGGCCTTGAGATCGTCACTCAATAATAATCAACATGGATTTATGAGGGGGAAATCTACAACCACTAACTTAACGGCATTCACCGAATTCTTACAAGATAATATGGATCAGCGTATACAGGTAGATGCAATATATACAGATTATAGTAAAGCTTTTGATTTAGTTATTCATGATATCTTGCTGAGAAAACTTTTACAAATCGGTGTACACGGAGACCTCCTCAGATGGCTCTCGTCCTATATTGCAAACCGTAGCCAAGCAGTAGTCGTCGGTGGCTATAAATCAAACTGGGAAACCGTGCCGTCGGGAGTACCCCAGGGGTCATTATTGGGACCATTACTCTTTAATATATATATTAATGACATTGGGAAATGTTTTCACCACTCCAGAACTTTATTATACGCAGATGACATGAAAATATTCTCCCCTGTCACGTGTATCAATGAGTGTACCCGCGTGCAAGAAGATCTAAATCGCCTAAATATTTATTGTGCAGAACACAACCTGCAAATAAATGTAAAAAAATGTGGCACCATCAGCTTCACCCGAAATAAAAATCCCATTTCTTTTAATTACTCCCTTAACGGCACAATACTGAGTAAAATGACAGAGGCTAAGGATCTGGGAGTAGTGTTAGATCCGAAATTACTTTTTGAGCGCCATATCGAATCCATGGTTGCAAAAGCTTCCAAGGTACTTGGCTTTGTACTCAGAACCTGCAAAAATTTTAAAAAAGTAAATACCATGAAAATGCTGTACTTTGCTTATGTACGCAGTTTTCTGGAGTACGCCTCTCAAGTATGGAATCCCATGTATAAGTCACACATAGAAAGGATTGAGAAAGTGCAATATCGTTTTCTACGATACCTTGATTTTCGGGCCTATCGTCCTTATCTGAGTCACGAGGAGTCAGCAGCGTTTTTCAGGATTTCGTCACTGGAAAGTCGTAGAAACTCCGCAGACGTACTATTTTTACAAAAAATTGCCACCTCTGTGATAGATTGCCCGGAATTACTTGAAAGAATTCAATTAAGAGTACCCATCAGACAAACCAGACAAAATCACACATTAAACATCCCTCAATGTAACACGAACTCAAAACAAAATGCTTTTATTCACCGTGCTTCATACAATTTTAATACTTCATACAGTGAATTAGACTTATTTAACTCAGCACCCCACAATTTCAAACCTAAAATCAATAAATAATTATATTATCATTTTTATTTTTTATTACGTACATGCTACACATTACACAGACTAGATCCATCCCATACCCCTCCCTTCCCCATCCCATCCCTATAGGCTAATGTAACTTTTTTTATTACATAAATATTATATATTCACTAAATAATTAAAATACTTAAGTGAAAACCTATTATTGGTTAAACAATTAACACTTAATACACCATACTTTGTAATTATTATAACTGTTGGTTTTCCAAATAAAATAAAATAAAATAAATCGCCGATTTGGGATAAAAGAAGTTTACATAGCAACAGAAATGTTGTCGACAAGGATGTTGTCAGTAAGGATATGAATGAAAACGGTACGAACAAAAGTACGAACTAAGAAAATTTCATAATAACCTCAAATGTCACGAGTGAAATAAGGTTTATTTAAAAAATCTTTTATTAATAAATAAAATTCACCATGACTTTTTCTACTACTATTAATTGGATGAATACCAATTGTTTTATTTCTTAATTTCAAGAAAGAATTCTACAAAAGTAAAAAATCTTCTTCCGACGAGCTTAACATTTTGTTAAAACTGACAGCCGCTATCAGGCAACCGCGCAAATGGCGCGGATTTAACCGGCGTTCTATGTGTCCACAACTCGGCGCCTATCTTCTGCGGCGGACTCAGGCACTGAGTGCTGGTAATCTGAAAGCCGAAACACGCGTTCTTTGTGTTCGTACACTACGTCCTGATACACCCTGTATACTATATGTTTCAGTACGGCCCTGGTAAAAAAAAAAAAATCTTTTATAAACGAAAGCGAAACGTTGTTTGAATTGGTTTAGCCGTATTTGGTGAAAAGATCTGAATAAAAATAAATAATTGATGATTTGTATAGCGCCGTTTAAAATCACCTCAAGGGCGCTGTACAAATATATAATACATTTCCACAATGATCTATGTTATAACTAACTATATATGAAGATAATATACAGTACCATACTTAACTGGTAGGTCACTTGAGATTAACACTTAATTAACATTAACTAATTGTTTGTTAGCGAAATTTAGATCCAGGACTTAGAATATAATTATACTTTCCGGTATTTATTTTAATTATATATATATTTATTCCGAATGAATTTATGAATCTGTCCTTCCCCTCCCCATACCCTTTACCCCACCAATAATTGGGGATGCCCTAGTCTCACTAGCTCTGGTTAGCGGTGAGCAGCTTGGGACTCTTGTACGGTATTAACATTTAAAAAGAAATTATCATGATTTTCGTTTAAAAATAGTTTTACAACTTCGTAAGTAAATGTAATATTTCCAAATATCGTATTACGTATTGTGAACGAATTAATAAAATGCCTTTTGTATGGTGAATTTTTATTGGTAGCATCAGTTTTATTGCATTTGTATCAGTGTCAGTTACAAATAATAATATATTCTAAACATACAACAGATTTACTGAGACGACATTATTTTACTTTGAGTTATGTAATGTCAATTATAAGTTTCTTATCACAAATTGATTGCGCAAACTGATTGGATGTCGGAAGTTGGAAAGTCGTCTATATTCCTTCTTGGTTTAACTCCCAGGATGAATCCTTGTATGGAAATGTATCATGTAAGGCGATTATTGACATTTCGTCACAGAAGGATTCGCTTGGGTCTGTCTGTAGTTGATTATACTTGCTAAGCTCTCGGTCGGAGTTGCTTGGAGGATTTTCCATTATTTCAGTAGTTAACAAGATACATTAGATTTAGTCCTGAGCGAACTGAGCTCCGTGCGGCCATTCAAAACGCAGTCCGCGCCGCCTTCGGTTAATGACAAGAGAGCTTATTGCCTTCCATCGGACTTACAGACAGATTACATTCCCATTAGGTCCAGGCGGCTGGCGGCTGGGGCGGGATTATTCCAGGAGACTATCTACTGCTGCAGCGCTCCGGCAGTACTCCCGTTCTGCCGACTCTGACGCCGGCCACTTGGGACGTGCGACTCTTAATTGCCATTAACATCCCCAATTCAGACAGACATTTCTATTTATCCGAGGTTCTAAAGTTCTGCTATTTTTTTAACGCTCTGCATTCGCTCGTTCCGAAAGCTATTTTTATAACTAACAAGTACTTACTTGTGATGCATCAGTTTGCTACGGAAAACAATGTTTCTGTTTCGTTTTACATCGACAGTGCCTTGTTGCCTTATTGTTTTCTGTTTTGAATCAACACGACGTGGCTTTACAACGCTCATAGCTTAAAGTTTCGAAAGTTAGTATTTCTTGCTTTGAAATGCTCAGCGTTTTCTCTTTAAACTTTTGTATCCTTTGAAGTACATGTTGGATAAGGTTATCTCCTCGAGGGACCCCGCCCCCAACAACCGCCCTTCCCTCCTCGCCCGCCCATCGCCCGTCGCCAGTCGCCTGGGTATGAAGTCAAACTTCAAGCTAACCTTTATTTCATAAAATGTTTTCCAATTTTAAGTACTTGCCGAAAAAACAGGAAGGTCCAGAAATTCAGGTTAGATGTTTATGTTTAATAGCTTCATCTTTCGAATATTTTCTGTTCTACTTTAGACGTACAACAAAACGGACAAAACGTATCGTCTTTAGTTTTTTTTAAATCTAAGGACGAGTTGTTTCGAATAATTTGAACAATTCATCAAATTTCAACGTTCATTTTCTAGTTCTGTGAGAGATTTTTTCAAGTTCTGTTTTAATTTCAGTTTTTTCAAGCAACTAGCCTATAGTGATATAATAACAGAACTTGAATAGGACTTTCACAGAACCCGGAAATGAACGTTGAAATTTCATGAATTGTTCAAATTCTCCGAAACAACCCGTCCTTAGATTGTTATATTCACTTTATTGATTCTTGATTCTTTATATAATATCTCTCGTAGACAGTGTCTTTATTAGCATACAGTAATATCACAAAACTGAGTTTTTTAATTTTTGTTTTTATTGTTCGTCAGATTAATTATCCATTTACTGTTTTCTAATTCCAGCATTAACATTTGTAAAGATAGGTATGCAAAAAGTTTTGAGTTTATTTAAGTACATAAATATATCTAGGTACTGTTTTAGAAATTTCATTCAATAGTAGTATCACCCCACTTGCCATACTATGCTGTGGTTGAACATCTGTTCTGCCGTGTGGTATCTTGAACAAGGCGTGGCATTATATCGTAGCTCCCATATCATATGAAACGATAAAATCAACATATTACTGTGTTATCGAATGGGCAGGGCCCATATATAACCCATATATAGGCCCATAATAACAATATCCTGCAAGAACTAATTAAAACCCAAAAAGTCATAATTAAAATTATTCTGAAAGTCCCTGTAAGCACTAACATTAACGAAATCTTTAAAAAACTTGATATCATGTCAATTAAACATTTATTTTCTTAAACAATACTCCTTTTATTCGTACATACAAAATACAAGAAATAACAACTACCACGTATATTAGAAACACCAGATCTCAGGGTCAAAAACATAACCAACAAGCAACTAAAAATGCAATATTTGACAAAAAAAACTTCCTATACTATGGTACTTAACTCTACAACAAAATCCCACTGTCATTCAAAACAACAATATTAAGACATTTAAATTTCAAATTAATGCTTGTTACAAATTAAAACATAGGGAGATTAGAAATAGAAAATATACCGACACCAAATACAAACTGAAACCAAAAACACTCAACTGCACTAAATATATTTAATATGTTTGTCTAACCTATTCATATATATTCTTTTCTAACACTACAAAATATATTTATAATTACTTCACTTTCTCCGTACTACTAAATTTTAATAATAACTAAATGAAATCCTCAGGGCGGGATATTGCAGTGAGGATATCATCATCTAAATTTTTTTATATTTAATCTTATAGTATTCTCGTAAATATTATATTATATTAGCATTTTAGGAGAAATCGAACCTACACCTACAAAAAAGTTTGATAAATTAAGTTTATATGTATGGGTACCTACATATTTCTTTTATAAAGTAAGACAACATGTTTTTAATCTGCGAGTGAAAAAACGGTGGGAAGCATAGGGTTTCAGAGCTATTTTCTTAATTTGTAAATGACTGATGTAAAAGCTTTTCCGGGCTTACTGAATACCCTATACTTGCAGGGCTGGACAAACTACGGCTCGCGATCTACAAGATGTATTTATTTTTTGACTTAATACTATCTTGCTAACTAATCACGCCATGGCCCTTAAGAGGAGGCCGGTAGAAACTATACTCAAAACTATATTTATCTTGGAATGTGCCTCTCATTCACATTATATATATCGTCCAATATCTTCCTCGGGCGTCCTCGACTTTTTCTTCTATTCACTTTGAGATCAAATTATACTCTTCGGACACTTTGTTCACCGCCCATCTGCTCTACATGTCCAAAACATCTAAAAGTCCTTATCTATTACTATGCTAGTAACAGCCTCCGTGGTTTACGTTCCGCTATGAATCTGGAGATCACAGGTTTAAATCCCGGCGAGCTCAAGTAAATTTTATTTGATTATTTTGTATTATTTCACAACTTATTCAATTACACAACTTGCCAAGTGGTAGATGCTTTTAGTACCTGAACGACAAGACACTCGCAGCCCATCACTCTTTGTTTTGAGTTTTTTTTATATTAATACTAACACCATTGCTTATCCTATTTCCAGAACGACTTGCACAGTATTTCAGCGGGCATTTCGGCATGGAGACCCATACCCGGCTAGCCTGTGATATGTCAAAGAGGTCGATCGACCCAGGTTTATGGCCCATGTTTCGAACGCTAATGTTAGCTCTATCTTAATACATCAATGCTTCTTGAAACGTAGTAAATCACTCCGCAATTTATGGCCTGGTGAAATACCACCATTCAGAATCGAAACGTTGCTAGAAATGGCTTTAACTGAGTTTGATGAAAAGATCTAAATATCCAAGTTATTCCCAACTCCCTATTCCCCCGTCTCCTCCCCCCCCCATTAACCTCACAACATACCCCAATTGGAGTTTTCCATAGTCTCACTGGCTCCAAGGAGCAGTTAAGACTTCTGTACGATACTCACTAAGAAATAAAACAGTAAAACTGTGGGCCATCCCTGCATTGTACAATGTACCCGTGCCCAATGCAGAGCAAGAATGCTTGAGCAGGTTGGTTGGTTGCAACTAGCTACTGGGTACTGGCTACTGGCTACTGGGTACTGGCTACTGGCTACTGGCTACTGGCTACTGACTACTGACTCCTGGAAACAGTCGCCACGCAGAGCAGGCTGCAATCTCGAGTGCTCCGGATAAATGTACTCGTCGCGCGACGCGGACTTCTCTGTAATATTTCGTTTTATTAAACTTTTGTTCGCTGACGGGGCGAATTCCTTGGGGTAGGTTTGGAAAGTTCATATTTCCTGCAGGAAGCTCAACAGCTCCGCGGTACGCCCACTAAATGAAATAATATGTTATATTTCACGTTGAGTTTTTTTTTTATTTTATGTTTCGAAGCATTATTATGCAGCGTTAAAGTTTCATCTGAAATTATTGTACTATTCTTACTTTCCAATTATATTAGTAAAAAATAGACTTTAAAATAACATAGTTTCATAATAAGCATTTATGTATATACTTATATAGGCAAGCCTAACTTAATTTAAATTAATAGTGTGGAACCAACAAACAAAGAACACAAAATCATTTTAAAATATATTGAATTGAATAATAGTAATATATTCCAAAAAGTAATCGACCCTAAAAATTTGTCAAAGTTTGTGATTTTTTTACTAATTATTTTTATATCAAACCAAAAAAGGGAAGTGACAAAGTTTTTATAGTTCATTTGTGCCATAAAGTATGTTTTTTTTTTTGTTTCGTATCAATTATTATATTTACAGTTTACAAAAAAATAACAATAGGTAAGCGACAAATTAATTTTTAAAAAAATTGAGTGAAAATGAATTTTAATACTTTTGCGTATTATACTCATATACGTTTTTAATATTAAAATCTAAAAGATTTTCATCTGTTTTCAAAAACAGTATTTCATTTTGACAGATATTCTAAAACAGCTAATCTATTTAAAAATGAATGTCTTCCGAAAATGTTTCTAAATGATTCCAAAATCTCCTGAACTGCGTGTTTTTGAGGTTAGGTTTAAAAAACTTACTTTACATTATTTGATAGTAAAATAATGTTCTTATTTCCAAACTTTAACTCGATGAATGATAACAATACAATTCATAATACATTATCATAATTTTGGTTGTTCATTATTAAAAATTAAAATAGTTTTTCTAAATATTTAACAATAATATATAGCTTAAATTCATCTAAATGAAATTCAATTTTGTCAAAATAGATATGAACATATTATGAAAACAAAACTCACAAACACTATTTTTCATACAAAATCATAATGAAATAGGATGTAATGACTTCAGAATCAACATATTCAATCGTGCCAACCAAACAGGGCGTTTTAATGTGATGGTTTTTTACAGTAACCCCTCACTCAGGGCCTATGTCGATGCTGTGTGGAGATCCTTTTTTAAGGAGAGGAAGTTCCAGGAAGGTAAAGGGTATTAGGGTTGGGTATGAATCTAGGGATCAGTATGTCCAAGAGTGACGGACATACAAATATATCCCTCCTGCGGCACAAGGCAATGGGTCGAAAGACAAGTTGGAGAGGTCAAAGAGTCTCCCTAAACTAGCCTCTCCCGATCGGACAGACACAGCTTGAACACACCTCACCCGATGAACTCGGGCACCCCTGCTGAATCATCAAACGTATCGAACCACTTGGGGTGACCTATGGTAGATGTGTTAAATTCTGCGTGTAATTAAATATGATAAAACATAAATATTCGGAATCGGCGATTGTTGATCTATATGAATGCATTTTTTTAAGCCATAATATTTTTCACTAGAGTTCATGTGATTTTGCACGTTTGCATGTTAAACCTTACGCTACAGCTGGTTGACATTCAACACGGGAGCTGCCTAAGAATTTGCTTAAATGATGGTAGGGATGTCGATACTCAGTCGGAATATATCCTTAAATGTATTAGAGCGGAAAATTGAAATCACGTGTGGCTCGGGCTGGGGATGCACGGGGGGGACATATTACAGAGCCGCAGCCAGAAGATTCCATAAAGAAGAAAAAATATTAAGCTGTCAACGGTAACCCGCGAGATATGGAGTCAACCTGCGGCCGCTGATGGGGGGGCCTTCTTGGTTAAGGGAGGAAGCGGGAGGTGTGGGGGAGGGGGGGAGAAAAATGATCGAGACCACAGAACGCAAAAGGGATGAAAAGTTGGAAAGGAAAGCTGCGCTAGACGGCCACGTGCTTATTGGCTCTACCCGGGGAATATACATAGTTTCCAGTGGCTGATGGGGGGAGGGGGTCGGCCGGGGAAATCAGGCCGAGTGTTGAGTTCAGTAGTGAGTAGAGGCTACTATATTAATGTCGACCGGGCTTTCTTGTTCCACTGAACTTTGGCAAAAATAAAGGCTAAATCGAACAATACTAGTAGCTACAAGCTGAAAACTATTAGGTTACTAATATACGACTTAGATATTTTCACACTAATAACGTGAAAATTGCGTTTTTTCT
This sequence comes from Hesperophylax consimilis, assembly GCF_061612785.1. NCBI lineage: Eukaryota > Metazoa > Arthropoda > Insecta > Trichoptera > Limnephilidae > Hesperophylax > Hesperophylax consimilis. Next base: position 9,346,872 of record NC_142839.1, on the reverse strand, counting down.
GTGAATAACGCAATTTTTTATATTTTTGACACGTCTACGGTTTAACATACTTAAATACGTACCAATAATATGGAACTCAGCTAACGTCATGTGGAAAACGCCGCGAATAATCATTATTTTTCAATTTATAAAAAATTAACCTTTTTATAAACCAGAAAAGGATCATAACATAACTTTTCCCCAAGAATAATTCGAAATTAAGAAAAAAATGCGAAATTCGCCAAATTAACGCAAAATTTTCAGGGACCTATTAATTCCTAATGGGACGATACAGCATTTAGAATGCGTATTTAGCATTTATGAGACATAAAATACATAATATTTTTTCCGCTATAATATCATCAAATAAAAGTGAACTTTCATAATATTACTTTGCATTTGTATAACGCTGAATCTGTGAATTTTGCCAAAGTGGTGCATTTTTCAAGAGTTTATCTTTAAGGTTAACTGTTTAAACTTATTTTTGTTCACTTTAAACGTTTATAAAAATACATTTAAAATACAACAGATTTTACGAAGTTTTGTGAACTAAACGATATTTTTATTTACATATTTATACATCTTACGATCTGGTGTAATATTCTAACAGACAAAAATAATAGCAGGCAAATTTGAAGTAACACAATATTCCTAAAAAAATATTTATGATCTGTCGAATTGAGATTCAATGGGCTAGCTCTGAATAATGGTTTTCTAATAAGAATGCTATTATTTTTTAGTTTTTTAAAAAGAAAGATATCATTCCCGGGTTACGAATAACCTGAAAATATTTGAAAATCTCCTACTGCCACCACAGTAAGCGGAAAATGCTGCTTGTGTCGTAATAGAGGACTTAGCCAGCCGAGGAATAAAACGCACGACGTCTTTGTGGCTCTCAAACGCGATGAAAATTCAGCCACTGACTGGTCAAATATGTTTGAATATACGGGTTTTACTTGCCTTTGTACGTACTTTTAAACTACGAATAAATTGTAATTCTTGTCATAACCACTCGCAATATAATCTTTAATTTTCTGTAAATCCAGATAACTCAAAATGTACATTATTTGCACTTGTTTACCAAAGTTAACAATGGAAACACGTATAATAGTTATTAATTTAATGCTTCTAAGGACGGATTGTGTCTCAGAATATGAACTATTCATCAAAGTTAATTTTCAAGTTCTTTTCATATTCTGTTATTATATCATTATTGGCCAGGCCCTTCACAAAACTGGTCTTTTCCTGGCACTAAAACAATAATCGTCTTATAAGTATTGTTTCCGTCTAGCATTTACTTCTAGAAGATAATAATATAATCACCAAACTTGTGCGAAGAAAAAATATTTTATGTAGTTTTATTTAACCTGTTTACAGAATTGTTTCACGCTCAAACTAAACTCACCCCACTGCGCACTGTTGTCTTACGTTATCTCAGGTTCTAATTTCTTAATATGCATAGCTTCATTGTCCATGAAGCGATATGTTTGGTTTAAATAAATCATTACTGCGTAAATAATGTGACTGTGTCGGAGTCACTCAGTATAAGTTTTATTTGAAAGTAGAAGATTGAGATAAAATGAAAGGTGATTTTTCACCAACGCGGCGCTGTTAAAATCATCAAATTATTATTTTTACTTTATATCTATTACATTTTAACTGGCTGCTCTATATAAAGTTCCAAAGTCTGCTTATCATTGTTTAGACAATTCGTCAATTCAAACGCCACACAGACATAGTAAAAAGAATAGTTCCATCAATGTTTACCGCCACCACTCGTGTCTAAACTAAAATGCAGTCTATTGGAATATTTGTAACAGATGTATAAATATTTTTAATGTGCATCTGTCTTCTTTAAATCAATCGATCGGGCGTAATAAATGTATGTTTATTATAAACGTGCTTTACAACAAACTGTTCATGTTTATTTTTAAAATTATGATAACAAACTTACTTTAAATACGTTATTACATATGTTACTGTAATACATAATTCATAATGTAATTATCCTCTGTACAACTTTCAATTATCTTTATATTTTTATACGTTTTCATGTTCACCTTTTATCGCTGTATTAATTTGGCCATGTTCTGTAAAACACCCAATCTGGCGTAATAAATGTTTGCTAAACACAAACATGCTTTGGAACAAACTGTTCATGTTTCTTTTTATAAATATCATCAAGTTATTGCACATTGTTCTGCAACTGTTTTCTTGTTAACTTGTATTGTACCTGCATGTATCGTTCATACTCAGTTTGTTATGTTATGTATTATACGCGTATCATTGTACTCCTGAACAACTTACCTATAACAACGTATAAATGTAAAAGCCTTCAAGAATGAATACATATTATATAATAACATACTATTTGAACCGTTTGTTTTAAGATCTACTACATTCTTTATGTATATAAATATTTACGTAGATATATAACTATTCACTGTAATTAATAAACCCATGTACAACGGGACCTTAGGATAGGGGTCAATTTTTTTCAAAACTTGCTGAAGTCCCTGGCGTTTGCCCGGGCTTTACACAGTTTTTCGAAATCTGATGTAGACAGTAAATTTTCTTCTTATTTTGGAATCTGCTAAATTACAGTCGAAATGCTGATTTAATGGTTGGAAAAAGGGAATAAGGTTAGTTTTTCGAAATCTTGTACAGACAGTCTTCCTTCCTTCCTCTTGTTTGGAAGGCCAAGGTGCAAAAATTTATCAATCTCGAAATAAAACTGTAGATTTGCATAAATAAAGCAAAGCCACGTCGCCGCAGACATTTTTCTTTATTTATATTCTATTTATATAAAGAAGAGTTTCTATTACGAGTTACTATTTATATAAAGAAGAGATTTGATTTGTTTACAAATTTACAGTTTAATTCCGAGACAGATGAAATTTTGCTTACTTTACTTTAAAAACAAGAAGGTCAGTCAGCATCTACATTAGATTTTGAAGAATTCTCTGTAAAGTCCGGTCAACGCAGAGCAGACCTGTAATCACCGTTCTGTCTGAATTCTTGACAAATCAGTTCTAATTTTTAAAATGACTCATAAATATTCTCTTACAATTATTATATCAAAGGCAAATAGGTTTTCTATTGCTTTTCTGAATTCTTCTCACAATCAGTTCAAATTATTAAAATTACACTTAAATTCGAAATTTAAGTTCATTGAGTTACACAAACAACCAAAATTATATTTGTATTTTTTATTACTGATCGATAAAAGATATAAATTCCTTGAAGTAAATAAAATTTAAAAAATATTTAAAAGTAAAAATGTGTGCCGTTATCTCTGCAGCGGAAGAAGCGTTATTTGATGAAAGCGTCTCCCAGCAGTTGGCGTTTGGCAGTTAGCAGTTCGAAGCCAGCACCAATGCCAATGTTGGCAAGTGCTCCGATTGCAGTGGATGTGCGTCCATCGATTTGTCTGGCTCTGGGCCTTAAAAGTGTAGGTCGGCCTCCCGCCCCGCCCTCGCCCGCCCTACTCGCCCGCCCCCGCCTCCGCCCGGGGTCGATATTCGGAGCAGCCGGTGCCACCTCCTGGGCGGGGGTGGGGGGCGGCCTTATCCACATCCACCCCACATAACCTTTTTGATTTAGTGTCCTATAATGTTGCGTCGATATTACTCGTGTATAAGTGCCGAATATTACCTCACCCTCCCCTGCCCGCCTTTATTCCCGGGAAAAGGAATATAATAAATGTCTGCACAATTTTCAATTCTTTCCTCGCGGTTTCTTGTACCTATATTCCGTATGACGGCCCCTAGTCTTGATCCCTTGTCAATGTATCCCCCCGAAAGTTGATCCCCAGATACTTAATCCCACAGGCAGTTAATTATTTATTTATTTGTTTTCGGTAAAACCGACATTTTTCATTTTATAAGTTTGTATGTGTGTATTATATAGCCAAAATAAAACCAATCATGGATTTTCTCCGTGTGAATTTACCTCTAATAAGACAACAAAAATAAAAACAATTAAATTTGTAAGCAAATTAAACAAAACAAAAAAATTATATATTTATGGAGCTTATTCTAGTGATAATTGAAGATGTCATAATAAGACAAAATATAATATTATAAAAATGAGATAGAATATAAAATGAATTAAGTTCAGTACATAATCATATAAAACAACAACCACAAAAACTCTCTCATGACAATAATAATTCAGAAATACTTTTTTTTCTGTGTTCATGTGCATACATGTAGTCGCGGTTGTCATTAACCCCCGGACACTTTATCCCTCGGATACTTGATCCCCCTGAGTACTTTTTCTGTTGCTCTTCCGTCCTACTTATATAAGAATTTACCGCATTTATGAACCTTTTATTATTATTTTGTATTATTTTTAAGTCATTTGCAATCTTAAAACATTTTTCTGTTTTTTTTTTCTCTTTTCTCTCTTTTTTTGTAAACATTGTATGCATTGAAATTGAAGTTTTTATTTTATTGTTATCTCAACATTAAAAAGCTCTTGCTTTTATCATACAATAAATCGTGTACAAACCCATTAGGGAGTTTATAAATAGTAAATAAATAAATTTGTTGTAAGTTGATAAATATATAATTAATTAATTCTTTATCAAAAGAACGTGAATACCTCGGCATAGTTTTTCCTAGTGAGGTATTCACGAAACACTATACATAACATATAAATCATTTACAAAATGCGTCATTATTTATTTACTAAATATCTTTGTAAATAATTATGTTTACTTTATATTAAAATTGTAAAAAAATAACGGTTAACTAAAGTTAAACTGCAAACGTATTAAGTGGAAATCCGCTATGCAAATATTTTGCTAATAATAATAAATTGCGCAATTTTTACATAGGTATACATAAGTATGATGATTTAGTTATTCAGAGGTCTATTCTCCCAGCATATCCATTTTTCTGGGAAATTGCATTATTGTTAGCAAAATATTTATGTAGCGGATTTCCACTCGAGACGTCTGCAAATTTAATTACATTAATCGACTTTTGTTATTCGGCCGTATATCCTTTCTGCGTACTTTACCAAGAAGGAAGTACAACAAAAAATAATTTGGGGATCGAGGGTACGAGGGAACAATTGGCAGAGGGATCAACTGTAAAGGGGATCAAGCGTTATGGATCCGTATAGCTTCCTCAGATTGTTAATAATTTACGTCGACGGATCTGACTAACGGGTATGCCTGTTATATTTCCCGGTCCATAAATGAAATAATGAGGAAAATATGTTCGATTTTCTTTTTAAAGTATTACTTTGCTGGTTCTGGATCATTATTCTTAGTTGCCATCTTAAATACCTTAAAGAACCTTGCTTTCTTTGTGTCATTATTATCATGATTCACGTGGGACAAAATCACAGGATATTATAATTGAAGGATTCGTGAAGCTGACATTTTTCATAAAAAATGTTTTCCCTTTTTATAAATATTTTCCTTTTAAAAGAAGAGATTTACATGAAAAATTACAAATGCAAGACATTGTTTATACAGGGTGTCCGGGGGTAAAGTGAACAAACTTCGGGAGGTTTTACCTGAAAACTACTTTAAATAAAAATTATTACTTTAAATTAAATTTCGAAAAATTATTATATTATCTATTTCTTTTTTACTCGACAATCATGTAGAATCACCTCTCGAAGTTTGTGCACTTTACCCGGACACCCTGTGTTTATATTAATCAAACGAAAAATGTTGCACCGCGTATGAAAAGGATAGCCATTCAAAGAATATGTGTGTACAATTGAAATAGCTATATGAACGGCCCGTTTGAGAACCTATGTCCACTATAGCAGTGAAACCACGCACATTATTTCAGTAACAAATCTTTACTCTTTTAATTCACCTTGTCAAGCACCTAAACAAAAGAAATACGCATTTGAAATAAATAATTGTGAATTAATTCAATCATTTTGGTATTATATTTAAAAATGAATGATCAACTATTGCAATGAACTTTGTAAATAAAATAAATCTATATCTACTTTAACGAGTTTTATTTGTCAGCTATGCCGAGGAATTTTCAACACACTCTTCGAAATCTTTCTCGCTGAGCAATTGAAAAATATGAATCAACAAATACGTGATTTTATTGGAATAACGTTTGAAGATTATACACAGCAATATAATATTTAATCACTGAAGAAGTACATATGACGGAACATATGAAGTCACAATGACCCAGTGGTTAGAGGCGTTGTCCCGTTATGAGATTCTGGATTCGATTCCCAATTGCGACCGTTACCTTTTTTTCTTCTTTGTCTCGTTCGATTTCATGTTTCGTTTAAATTGATAAGTATTAACTTATTCTTCCATCATTAAATAATACATCTTATGTTTGACCAGTTTTTATTTCAGAGCTCCGCCAAAACAGCTGTCACAATTATCAAACTAAAATAGCTGCAGAACTTTATGATAACATTATTAAATTTGATTACTTTGAATTTAAAATAATATTAAATGTCGTAGTACATATTATGTTTAATGGTATCGGTTGATATATTTAATATTCACGTGTTCCTGATCAGTGCTCTGTAGCTTCCCCGTGTATCCTGAGAACACCGCTAATTAATAAGTTTAGTGATACTACCCTCATTACAGGTATAGTGTTGGTGTGTACATAGTCTGTGGAAAGGCGTATTAAAGTACTCTCACGCAGAGCTCGTATGCACCTCATCGTGGAATATTATAAAGGGATGTAAGGCCCTTCGAACACAGAGGTATTTACAAGATACGTGACTGTGACGCAACCACAAGTAGCCTACCGATTTGCTACTTTTTAATGTTGGTGTAATCTGAAATAAGATTTAGGTTCACCCATACAGCGAAATAAATGTTAAATGCTAGCAATTCGTCGGCACAAAATTTTATTATTTACATTTTACAAATATTAAACCAAAAATTTTTAAATAACATTTATACAAAAAAATAGATTTATTTTTTTAATATTAGAAAATTATAGTTTCCGAAATTGGGATTGTGAATTAGAGGTGTTACAAATCTAGAAATAAGTCATCCCGGATAGGAACTTATTTAAACTTTTACACCCCCTTAGTTATAAACGCGGTATAAATATTACACGGCGCGTAACTTCACAACAGTAAAGAACTTGACTTATTGTCATGGCGTTTATTTGGTTAAAATGGTCTTAAACCAGACTCAAGACTGGCTTTACCAAACCGACGTTGAACGGGCGTGTGAAAATCTAATTAGTGAGACCGTATCACTTTTAACTATAATATCATATTATTTAGACAGTAGAGTCACGTGGAGTAACCGTACGCGGAGTGAAAGTGTTCGCAGTGATGTTTCCGACAAGATTGTGACTGTTAGGCGCCCGCGCGTTCCTTAATTCAGTAGCGTTCTGGATCGCGCCGAAGCGGAACATGTGTACAGTGGATGCTGATTTGTCAATAAAAACTGGTAGGTAAATTACTTTTTTTCGTGCTTTTCTTAATTTTTTCATCTTCGTTACCGATGTGTGCTATTGTGTAACCAGCTGTGTGAGAGCGACGTGGTCTATGATAATTTTTGGTGAAATATTGTTAGTTAGACGGGTGCAAAGTGATAATTCTAATAAAGATAACCACTAATCTGATTTTTAAATTTTATTGAATTTTTGTGTTATGGGGTAAGTGTGCTGGGGTAAGCGTTCGCAGTCGGACGATTGCGAACACTTACCCCAATAGATAAACTTGACTTTATATTTCAACTCTCGTTATTTTTTTACAGTGAAATATGCCGCGTGTGTACGTGAGAAAGCACCCGGAGAGATCAGTTTGCACTCAAGAGCAGATTGAAACTGCAAAAAGGCTTATGAAAGAGGGGAAGAGTCAGCGGGCTGCTGCAGATATTATTGGGATCAGTGAAGCCACTCTGCGTAAACGCCGCAGTAAATAATAATTATTCATTTATTTTCAGGCCGAAATCGTTGATTAAAAAAACTGACAAAATGTTCTATGGCCTGACTATGCAGACAATGAAAAAAATTGTTTACGAGTATGCTGAAATCAACAAGATCAACCAATACCAAGTTGTCTCGATTTTCGATAAAGCCTTCAAGAAAGTTGCAACTGTGGGGAATGCGGTATCAGGTTTTAAAGTAAGCGGAATATATCTTTTAGACAGTGAACTCTCTACCAAAGCTGATTTTGCAGCTGTTTCTGTTACTGATATGTTCGAGCCCCAACCTGACGTATCCGTTATCTTTCCGTTAGCTAATCAAGAGCAAAGTGACATATGATCAATAATTAGCACAGATATTCTGAACAATCAGATCTCTTGCTATGCCGAAATACATGCGTCACTGAGCAGCCCACAAACGCCTCTCAGACCTAATAAAAATATTATTCGTCAGCTTCTTACGATCCGATTGAAGATGCAATTGAAGTTCAGGCCAGCTCTCCACCACAAGATGCAACATCAGTCCTTAACGTCCCAATATTTGTTGTAAGACCTCTGCCAAAAGCAACACATAAACAAAAACGACGAAAAAATGCTTGCAAGTCTGAAATAATTACCTCAAGTCTCTATAAAAAGAAACTTCATCAGAAGCTGAGAGATGCGGATGCAAAAATGATCCGAAAACCAATAATTAAAACCATGGAAATCGGACGTTCACCTCTTTTCAAGAAAGTCGCACCACAAAGCGTAAGGCGGGAGATTCCAGCGTGCATAACTGTTTAAAGAGCGCACAAAAACAGGCTTCTAAGGACTATTTTTGCCCACAATGCAAGGAGAAATATCGAGATCCATCAACAGAAGATTGGATAGAATGTATTGTGTGTAAAGCATGGTGGCATGAGAACTGCACAGACTACGATAAGGGCCAATTTAAGTGTGATAATTGCAATAGAGGGTAACTCTTCGCGGTGCGAACACTTACCCTATGGTATGCGTATACTTACCACGCACACGGGGTAAGTGTACGCAATCGACATGCATGTAAACTTTTTTATTTATGGACCATATGAGGTTTTTATGGTTGTTTGAGGTGCCTTAATAATCGATCATTTTAATAAACAAAAAAAATTGTGTCAAATACCTAAAGCTTTTTAATACAAAAATCCTAATGTAAAAATTGCGCACGGTTACCCCACGTGACTCTATAATTATTAACGAATTTTATTACCATTATGTGCCTTTTATAAAATAAAGCTTTTTTTTAACTGGAAATACCATAATAATTATAATTCATCACCTTCCTCTTCCACATCTCCTTTTCCTCCTCACTACCTTTAGCCTTATAACATACCTCAATTAGAGATGCCATAGTCTCACTGGCTTTAGACGCTTGCGAGAAGTTGGAACCCTTGTGCGGTTTCACATTAAAAAAATTAAAAATGAATCGAACGAAACATACGTTCGCGAAATGTCTATAGGTATATATTTAAAGACATTCTAGTATCTCCTGTCTTTTTAGTTTTCATGCAAGACGTGCGAGAAGGAAGATTTACATGAACGGCATTTGTAACGATCGTCGATGACGTGCATGCGATCTCTCCCTGGGACTAGTATAATAACAATATATTACGTTCTCCAAGTACTGAAACCGAAATTCCCCGCAATATTATAAACTGCCGTAATGCTCCTAGAACACATGTTTGATTAGCGCACCCCATCTACCTATAATATCTAAGGTCTTTATTTAATATGCTCGTGTAGTGTACGAGTATCTTCAAATTAATCACATTTTCATACAAAGCAAACACTTTGCGTTTTGTTAATGAAATAAAAACATTATCTCTGTTTTAACTGAACTATTTATTAATATTTAGGCGCTGACCAGATTTCGCTCGTACCCAAACTTTATTAGGGCTGAATAATATTATGCAACCTTAATTAAGGATACTGGTGTCTGTAGGATTCAAAATATAAACAAGCAGAGCATTTGGGAGGCTGGTATGTGTACTGCCGCCCCGGGAACTACTTATTGGATAACCATCACCCCTGTCATACCCCAAGTGGTTTGTTATATTTGGTGAATTAGCTGGGGTTCCCGGGTTCGTGGGGTGAAGTTTGGCTTGGTCTTGGCGGCCTACTGCGCGGCGGGCCGGACCGCAGTGGAGGGATGGATTCATACGTCCGTCACTCCTGGACACATTGACCCCAGATTCCTACCCACCCCTTATATGTTTTCGTTCCCAGAACTTCTTCTCATTCCTTTCCCAAAAAAAGACCCCCTATAGAGCATCCCCAAAGATGACATAGGCCTTGAGGGAAAACTTTTTCCTCGGGGCCTCCTGTGTGGAGCTAATGTTAAAAAAAAATAAGGCATGTACATAAAACCGGTCAGTGGTTAAGTTAGCATTGCTGGAACCCACCTAGGCGTCGTGAGTCCAATTTTTCGGCTGACTAAGTCCTCCTCCAAACCACATTTCGCACAGATTTTAAAATTATTGTCAGATAATTCGTACCCGGAAATTTTTTTATTCAATACATATATTACAAAAAGGTCTTTATCAGAATTTGAATATGATTAATTAAGTAGTAATAAATCATACTTTTAATGATAGTTCATGAACTAGCACGCTACATAAAAATTAAATGGATTAGCTTATTTTAAAGCACTTGACGTTTCAAAGGGCTGTAAATAAGAAAAGCAAAGTAATAAATGAACGAGTAATTATCGTGGGTTTGTTATATGGCCTGATCAACCTTGGGTTGAATAAAAGCTTGTCTTTTGAAATATTAATTAATGGCGGTGTTGAAATGTTGTTATTTTTATTCATATATAAATACATTTTTATGAGATTGGGTAACGCACAAGAATCTCAACTGCTGCAAACCGCACGGAGCCAGTAAGACTATAGCATCCGCAATTGGGATTTGTTGTGAGGTTGAAAGTAGTGCGGAGGGGAACGATATAGGGAAGACGAATGTGGACAAGTTATGTGATATTCAGATCTGGTCACCAAATACGACTAAACCGTTTAAAGCAACGTTTCGATTTGAAATGGTGGTCTTTCATCAGGGTGAAAATATCTACCACTCTGGACCATGCCACAAAAACACATTTTTTTAATTAATACATTGTGAAATAACACAAATTAATCAATAAAATTTACTTGCGCACGCCGGTATTTGAACACCCGAACCCAGAATTCGTAGTTGAGGATCGTAACCACTCAACCATGGAGGCTGACATAAGGGCTGGTATGCAAAAAGTCTTTGACAGAAGAACCTTCGAGAATGGTACAGTTACAGTACCACTGCAGTGTATTATATAAATTGTACATGCCATCATGTTATTCAATATCCGAATGAAGACGCAACTAAAACAAGACCCAAGAATAAGACGAAATTCGAAGAAATTCTCCCCGCTTGTTGCCGGGTCGTCCTTTAATGCCGCGATTAATCATCAACGATGTCTGTTGACCCATTTCCTGTCCCCGGAGAGTGATGGCTCTCATATATTGTAGCATCAACGTTTCCTGCCTCCGCCTTGCCCCCCATCCGCTCCAGCCCCACCCGCAGTGACAAAGGAGCCGATTATCCCCACGGATCCCGAGCAACACACCGCCGAACGAAACAAACAACCATCTTACTAAACTAATATAGTCCTTCATATAACAAATAATATATTTCCCTTGAATCGATTCAAACACCCCTAGATGGTCCCTTCTACAATAAAAACTCTTCTATTTTACTTCACGCTCGCCTGCTTGCAATGACGAGCTTAGCACATATTCCGTTTATAAGTCGTAAGCGTAGATCATAAAACTATGGGATAAACGGTGAAATATAAATGGATTTATTGTCTTTAAACGTAAACAGTTTCATATGTTTCCATATTAATATTTTGAGGAATGATATTAATTAAATAATATTTGAAATGTACGAGTATATGACTCAAATCGCTCGAGTGGTTTATTGAATCAATTTTAAACTATTCTCCACTTATTTTGTTTTTGACCGTTACCGGTTCTAGCCTATTATAGCCATCTTCAGACTGGTATAATTATTCCTTAGACTACGCTGTTTATATATGTACAACAGTTGGGTGAGGGGGGGTTAACAGGGGTAGTACACAAAGATTTTATTACAGTTATGTTATTTTCCTGTATTACGTCTAAATCCATTTCAAATAACCTTTCTATTCTGAATGGTGTTACACCAGGCCGATAAATAGAGTATCTCCAACAAGGAACGTACCGAAAGTATACTATGTATTATTTTTTAAATAATAAATTGTGAAATGTCACAAATTCATCAAATAAAATTTACTTTCACACGCCGGGATTTGAACCCGCGACCTTCAAGCCTTACGCGACGAACATGGAGGCCGTCAAACGTTCAAATGTCGATGCGGTTGATTGGCTGAATAACCTCAGCATTCCACTTTGACCTCCAATGGTCAACCAACCGTCCACCACCACCATGCAAAAACGAATTTAATCGTGATGATGAAAGAATTTTTGTATTTCAAATTTAAGTTGAGAATGGTCAGACCTTCTTTATTCTATGACGTTATTATATTAAATGGTCATATTCTGAAGTTGCAGCGGCCTATCTAGTTATCTTTCCCTTGTCTCTGAAGTAACAATTTTGAAGTCGGTAGTGAAATAATGCTTCCGCCCACTTCGACACTAGTTCCATCAGTTCTTCGCTAGCCCTTGAATTGGGACTTTAGATTCTAGTTTATAACATAAAATTACTCCATTAATTCTGTTTTAGGAGTAACTACGTTGTTGAACTGTCCGTTTTCGCTTATATAGTCCAATAATAATAATCCATTAGATCCTTCATAGCATAGAAGTGCTCCTAAACATGATCAACTGGACCGGGTATTAGAATACTATATTTTCAACTTGTCCATTTAATTTTTTCTTTCTCAAAATTTTTCCTAGACAACCAATAGAGCACTAGCGATATGTTTCTAATAAATATTGAATTCTACGAATTAAACCCAATAAAAGAGAATGTAAAAGGGTACCCTGTTTTGGTGTTTGCTTGTCTGGTGTGGCCGCAGTAAGATTAATTATTTTTTTTTTTTTTTTTATTATGTGAAATTGGGGTTTGTTGTGAGGTTGAAGGTAGTGAGGAGCAGAAGGATATAGTAAAAAGAAGGTGGGGAAGTACCTGGCTATTCAGATCTGGTCACCAAACATCTGGTCACCAAACACGGCTAAAGCCATTTCAAGCATTGTTTCAATTCTGAATGGTGATCTTACACCAGTGCGATACTGAAAGTACCTTTCACTCTAAAACCTGCCGCAAATATACGATATATTATTTTAAATGGATAATTTAATTGCGCCCGCCGGAATTTGAACCCGCAACCCGTGACCGTTAGTCAAGAGACTTACTCCATCTCGGAGGCCGTCACGATAATCAATGTTTTGATGTCTACGAGTTGAAAAATCTAAGGTAAATTTGCTAAATCAGTTTTCTTTTAAATCGATACAGATCACACTTCTTGGAATTTTCTGTTCAGTGGTAATTTCCATCGTGTTTATAGCTAAAAATACACCTGATTACATTATGACCTACATTTTAAATTGCATCTTGCCTGATATATTATCTATTTGGCAACTTAACCCGTCTCGTCTCCATTCTAAGGAGCTAATATTTTAATTAGCATTCGGCAATATTGTACCACAGTGCTATCACATCGATTAGTAAAACTATACCTCGATTTTTTTTATTTAAGTACATTATAGGGTTAATTTGATTTTAAACGTTTTTAAAGTGGAAAATATCAATATCTTTTAGGGCTTTGTAAGATTTGCAGATTCGTCTGAGCAATATGTTTTGTGCGTATTTCGATTTCAAATGTTGTATACATAAAATAAGATCTGGTATTGCGTTTATGGCAATAAAATGCAATCCTTTCTAATAGAGTTAGTGAGTCAATAAAGCAGTTCATAATCTTATGCTGATATTCCTCCGTTTGTATAGAGTTTTAGGATTACACTGATGATTTTCAAAACGACGTGACAGGGTTCGGATTCGGTGAGTTTAAGTTAGGTATTGTGGATTCCAAGTGACAGATGTAAGTTCGAGATGAGATCTTACTTATGCCATGTATAGTAGTTCAAGTGTAAAAGGTTTATTGAATGGTTTTGTGATGCATATAATGATGCCCGTTTGACGTTTGTATTATAAATGATTGCATTGCAATGCTATGATACCATGTGAGAGTATGCGTATGAGAATAGCTGCAAGACTGGTCTGCCCGCCTGCCTATGGTCTGTGGTACTATGGATCATCTCCCGCACTAATGATTTCAGCTTCCATAATATTATGCAAATTTGATGAAGCCGTTCGCCGGGGAGTGACCGTATATCTACGCTGATAAAGCAAACGACAGCAGGCGACAGCGCCACCCTCCCGCCCCCGGATAGGGTAGTTACCCCCGCGGTCCACTACATCGGAATATGAAATTCACCACCAATCTCTATTACTAAATGTATATTCGTTGATATTACGACTCGTGTGATTCTAACCCTTCAAAAGACATCACTTAACATGGCTAAAAAAAGTAGCCTTTTAATGTATAACCTTTTTAGATTTTTATAAAATGTTTATTTTTTTTTAGGTGTGTGCTCAGATAACTGTACGGGACGTGTTTGCCTGCACAAGAAAAGACTGTAAATAATAAGCACCGGCACACATCAGTCCTCAACATGGGTAATGATTTAAGTAAAACACCGTGAGGTGTTCTATCCAAACCATCATAAAAGAAAGACGATTCGAATCAAAATTCACATTTTAATTACAAGTTTTGTTTTGGTATACAGAACGTATAAAGAGGTGTAGCTTATAGGTACTTCCTATTTTTTACAGCCAGCCCAATTCACAAGAAATAGTTATATGTATTTCAATACAACTGGGATTTAAAACACAGATAGAAAACTGATACAACCGGAATCCTTTCAGCGATAATTTCAGATTGGAGCACATTGTGCATCATCGCGCCATACGATACAGTAAATGGCATGGGCGACTGCTGCAGCAGTGGCCAGTTCAATTGGTAGCCAGCAGGAATCGGCCAGCTTCTAGGTTGTCAGCATCATTGGCTAATTTAGTCGGTAACCAGGAAGAATTGGCCAGCCTTTAGGTGTTCAGCATCAATGGCTAATTCAATTGGTAGCCAGGAAGAATTGGCCGGCTTCTAGGTTTTCAGCATCAATGAACGATTTATTTGGTAGCCAGGAAGAATTGGTCAGCCCCTAGGTTATCAGCATGAATGGCTAATTCAGTTGGTAGCCGGGAAGAATTGGCCGGCTTCTAGGTTATCAGCATCAATGGCTAATTCAGTTGGTAGCCAGGAAGAATTGGCCGGCTTCTAGGTTTTCAGCATCAATGGCCAATTTAGTTGGTAGCCAGGAAGAATTGGCCGGCTTCTAGGGTTTCAGTATCAATGGCTAATTCAGTTGGTAGCCAGGAAGAATTAGCCGGCTTCTAGGTTTTCAGCATCAATGGCTAATTTAGTCAGTAGCCAGGAAGAATTGGCCGGCTTCTAGGTTTTCAGCATCAATGGCTAATTTAGTCGGTAGCCAGGAAGAATTGGCCGGCTACTAGGTTTTCAGCATCAATGGCTAATTTAGTTGGTAGCCAGGAAGAATTGGCTGGCTTCTAGGTTGTCAGCATCAATACAGCAGGGATTGGCCAGCCTCTAGGTAATCACCGGCAGTGGGCAGTTCAGTCGGTAGCCAGCAGGTATTCGTCAGCCTTTAGGTTGTCCGCATCTGTGGCTGGTTCAGTCGGTAGCAAGGAGGAATTCATCAGAATCTAGGTTGTCGGCATCAATGTAGCAGGGATTGGCCAGCCTCTAGGTGATCACCGGCAGTGGGCAGTTCAGTCGGTAGCCAGCAGGTATTTGTCAAAATCTAGGTTGTCGGCATCAATGCAGCAGGGATTGGCCAGCCTCTAGGTGATCACCGGCAGTGGGCAGTTCAGTCGGTAGCCAGCAGGTATTTGTCAGCCTTTAGGTTGTCAGCATCAATGCAGCAGGGATTGGCCAGCTTCTAGGTGATCACCGGCAGTGGGCAGTTCAGTCGGTAGCCAGCAGGTATTTGTCAGCCTTTAGGTTGTCAGCATCAATGCAGCAGGGATTGGCCAGCCTCTAGGTGATCACCGGCAGTGGGCAGTTCAGTCGGTAGCCAGCAGGTATTTGTCAGCCTTTAGGTTGTCAGCATCAATGCAGCAGGGATTGGCCAGCCTCTAGGTGATCACCGGCAGTGGGCAGTTCAGTCGTTTGATTATTAGAGCCGGCACACGGAGACGCCCCATTCTTGTAATGATGAGTGATGCGTCTGACTCAGCTGATAAAGTGCCGGCCGTAAACAGCTCGTTAGAAATAGTTGTAATCTTTAAAATGATTGTGCCGTGATGGAGGAACAGAAGCGACTTCAGATTTCAGTTAACACTCAGGAATTTATAATTATAATTAACAGATCGCGTTTTAACTGTTTAAGGTGTTCCGTCCACTCGTGTTAATTTTTGAAATTTGACTGCCGAATATTGTAGTGTTTTTAGCTATTTATAACTTCTCTAGCAAGCCCTCTTGACACGTCAATATCGTTACCACAACTTGTTTTCGTTTCAGACGCAGGTGTTTTTAGGTGAGAATAAAAATTTCGCACAGCGACTGGTTTGTCAATATTTTGATTTTTCTCCGGCCCGATTCGCTTAGTAACCGATAATTGTGGTGCATTTTTCAACTCGTAAACATTATTTCTTGGAAAAAGGGGTCATCAAACTTGCCAGGTGTTCATCCTTAGTTGCAATAGAGTCAAATGCAATAAATCTTGTTTTCACGTTCGATACACTCCTTCCCGTGCAGTTGTGGCTGCACCCAGCTATTTCGTCGAACATGTAAACCTCTGCAGTAGTTTTTTCGTATAAACCAGCAGTGCGTAAGGTCGGACTGGCCTGTGTTACTGTTGTGGTAATGGGGGTGGGTCGAATGACGGCGATGTATTTTATTTTTTGTAGTTGGATGATTCCATTTTGTTGGGCTGCCATGCTGGGAGGGTACCCGCGCAGCCAGAGCATGTCTGTGAGCTGTTGACTGATTTGCTATTGGCGACGAAGTAACACCTCTGTCTTGTTTTTGTGATAAAAATCTTCTAGAGCTAAGTTATTGGACGTCTTGCACCTCTTGTCACTTGTCACTTGTCTTGGGCCGTTATCACGTGGGTCCATTGATATATGCGTGAGTGGTCTGTTGTTTGAGTTTCATAGGTTCAGCCAATCTTTGGGCGTGTTTGTGAACATGTGGGTCCCTCAGTCTGAGCGATGGTTGCGAATTCCAATGATTTTATCGATAGGTGTGGGGTTCATCAGCAGCGGATGGACGTTCTACGACGCCTTTCTGGTAGGACCCGCTGTAGCTGATACGTATGAGGCTTTTCACTCCTTGCATCAGGGGATGTAAGAATATTGTGTACGCTGGGTATGCATTCGATGTGTACCCACACTGCTATGAAGTTGAGAGTACGGCTAACATCCGAGGCAGGCCGCGCTCCTGATGTTATGTGGGCTTGAGTTGCTGCGTATCCGGGACCGGCTTTCGAGGCCGAGACGGTCGCTGCAAACTCTCGGATTGACTGGCTAGTTATTGTCAAAGAGGGCCGATCTACAGTTAGTGTCCGCTCACGGGTTGTCGCATATCTGGGGGGGGGTCGGCTTTCGAGGTCGGGCCGGTCACTTCAAGCTCTTGGGCAGACTGGGTGACCGTCGTCAATCATGGTTTGTCATATCCGGGACCGGTATTCGAGGCCGGGACGGTCGCTGCAAACTTGTCGGTGAGTGCCTGGCCGCTGTTAATGGTGAGCTGAGCTCCAGATGGTTTCCGCTCACGAGTTGTCGCATATCCGGGAGCCGGCTTTCGAGGTCGGGCCGGTCGCTTCAGGCTCGTGGGCAGACTAGCTGGCCGTCGTCAATCATTTTGCCACATATCCGGGACCAGCATTCGAGGCCGGGACGGTCGTTGCAAACTCATCGGTGACTGGCTGGCCGCTTTCAAAGGGGGGCTGAGCTACAAAAGTTTCCACTCACGAGTTGTCGCATATCCGGGGGCCGGCTTTCGAGGTCGGGCCGGTCGCTTAAGGCTCGTGGGCAAACTGGCCGTCCGTTGTCAATCATAGTTTGCCGCATATCCGGGACCAGCATTCGAGGCCAGAACGGTCGTTGCAAACTCATCGGTGACTGGCTGGCTGCTGTTAAAGGGCGTCTGAGATCTAGATGGTTTCCGTTCACGATATGTCGCATATCCGGGGGGCGGCTTTCGAGGTCGGGCCGGTCGCTTCAAGCTCGTGGGCAAACTGGGTGGCCGTTCATTATTTTGGTTGACAGGCAGCAGCTCATCGCACGGGGTGGCAAGGTCCCCTGTCGCTTGTAGTCGCATATCAGGGTCTGGGTCCAGCTGTGTGGGCGCTTTCTTTGTTGGTCACTGGCGTGGTGACTGCGTTTAACACCACAGACGGCGAAGTTACAAGTTGCGCAGGCCTCAGGGTCACTAGCGTGCTCAGGGTATATGTTATATAGCCCAGCTGAGTATGCATCCGGGTCTGGATGGAGAGGTGTCTACTGTATTTTTTGACAGGCAGCGGCTCATTACATGAAGTGGCGAGATACCCCGTCGCTTGTAATCGCGTATCAGGGTCCGGGGCAAGTAGTGTGGGCGTTGCTTAGTTGCTCTCCTGAGCCATGATTGCGTAGGACACCGCAGCCGGAATGTCACTTGTTGTGACCGGTGATGTCACCGGTGTTGTCACTGGTTGCGCAGGCATTGGGCGCATTATACTTCGGCTGAGTTGCAGCAAGCTCAGAGAAACCAAAGGCAAGTGAGGCCCGGGGCAGGAGTTCAGGGACATCGGGGTCTCAGTGAACTATTGAAAAAAACTAAAAATTGATTAATCCTAATCACTGTCATCCTTTCATAAAAGCATTTTTTTCAGGAAAATGTAATCATGAAATAAAAATATAATGAAACAAAAAATTCAAGAATTGAAAAGTTATAAAATGTCCCCATTATTTTGAATTGTTGTACGGCCGGTGGCTGATTTGGCCTTGTGCCGGTGCCATTCGGCCGGTGGGTATGGCATGGTGGCCTGAGTGGTACCCAGGCATGCGTCGTGAGTTCACTTCCTCGGCTGGTTAAATCCGCCACCATGACGCAGGCAACATTTTCCAAATTAAATCCAAATCCAAAAAATCCAAATTAAATCCAGGCAACATTTTCCGCTTACTGTGATGATAGTTGGAGGTTTTCAAATATTTTAAGGTTATTCGCAACCCAGGAAAGTTTGTTTTCAAAAATGAAAAAAGATCTGAAACCTCGCAAAAAACTACTTTTAAAAAGTTTAGAAAATTGTGAAATGTATGACATGCGGAAACATCCAGAAAAAAAATTGTAAGCAAATATTTTTTTAAATATATTTTTAAAAATACATTATGAAATATATACAAATTTTGTTTTCATAATCATGGGTTTTCTTTCTGCAGCAATATGCAGTCTGATAATATTTTTAATCCAAATTTGATTTGCATAATGGTATGTGTATGTATATCTATCATAATGCTTGTGCAATTATTATTCATATTCAGACATTGATATTGCTTGCTGTTTTCTTGTAGATATGTTATGAACTTAAAAAAAAATGTTATTTTTGTGTTGATGTTTTAAAATTAAAAACCTTCTGTTGTCACTGTATTGTGCAGTAAATTTTGTAAAATTTTGCAAAATGTAAAAGCCTAATGGGCGTTCAAATTAATAAAATTAATTTTAATTTTGTATTCTTGAAATGTTTACCACTAGTAATGGGGCATTTTTACAAATTATGAGTAGCGTAAAAAATGTGCGTAAGATTTTTCTGATTGTCTTACTAAAAATGTGTTTTTTAATATTTTCATTCATAATAATTATTTATTTAAAAAACTATCTAAATCCGCACATTCGGAAACGGTTGCTTCTAGATAAAACGTCATAACGCCAATGTCTGGTAAAACGGCTGTCACCGACGTTGGCTGGCGTGACGTCAACGCCGCCATACTCACGAACATGTCTTTATGGCAGCAAATAAAAAATGCCACATTCAAAGAGATATAGAAATATCAACTTAAAAATAGAATAAAAACCAAATTAGTAATTTTTTTCGAGAGTAAAAAAAACTGGGAAAAAACCTTATTAAAGTGGGAAATCTGTTGTGGCTATAATCTTTACATTCATTTTGCACGTATTTTCTGAAGTTTCTAAGTCAAATTGCTTCAATTTAATTGTCTTAAAATAATTGCTTTCATTAAAAAAATTACAATATTTGATTTTGAAAAGCAATGATCCTGTGGTAAATTTTGTAAATACTTTTGGCTTCACTAACCCTATGATTATTATAACATCCGCGCTAGTATTCCACTTATTTTCTAATTACCACAACCCTTCATTTGTTATGTTGTGAAACAAGGAGCAGTGAAATAATATTAAGGAACACAAATATTTTTTTTTTCTTTTCCACAGGAAAAACTACACCCTTCCACATACTTTTCCAAAAATGATCATCAAGTCAATCAGATTATACAAGTGCATTATATAAGCATAATAAATACAAAAACAATATAAGAACAACACGTCAAATCACTAGAGATCAAATGGGAAAATAATTCACCGACTCCAGATATTTTCATATCAGAGGGTTCGGCTCGGTAGAACTTCTAATTGGACCTATAAATCCTACTGATCCCTCAATATAATTTTTTTTAAATCTTTCATAATCCTGCATGTATTTAAAATGAATGATTTTTGCACTTTTTCATTAGTTCTTTTATTTATAGTCAAGTTACAATTTTGCAAATTTGAGTTCTTTGAACGTAAAAAATAATCACGCAGAAATATATCTCATTTCACGCACCACAACCGAAATCAGTATTTTTGATTTGATGATATTATTTGGATGTTGTTGAAGTTAGACGCGTTTAGTAATAATTGGTCATCTTAATGTAAGCACAACTGTTGTATGGTTTATACATACACCAGACCCGAGCCGCCGCAACCACCAATTAGTTCCCCGGAGACACCTGGGTCCCGGTGACCTGGGATCCCCGCCCGGACCTCCTCCACCTTCTACCTGCTGTCTCTCCTCCACCGCAATCCTCGTTGGCTCTGCCCATCCTGCAGACCTCTGCCTCTGGTCTTGCTGCCACAAAACAAAGCACCAAAACCGGATCTATTCTCGTCGGTTAAACATTTGCTCTCAATCCGTCTTTCAGGTAATACTGAAATATCGTGTTATCTCAAAATAAATGGATGAACGTGATTCTCGCCTGTAATACGCTATTACACTTTCCAGTTACCTCAATTTCAAAATAACATATTGAAATCTGATTTTTTTATTAGAAGTCGAAATATGTCGACCAATATATATGTATTTTTTAATGTCATACCGCACTGCTCCCAAAAGTCTGGAACCAGTGAGACTACGGTATCCGCAATTTGGTATGTTGTGAGGATAAACATAGCGAGGAGTGGAAGGAGATGAAAATAGGAACGTGGAGAATTACCTGGCTCTTCAGATTTGGTCACCAAACATGGCCAAAGCCATTTCAACGTGGTCTTACTCCAGGGCGATACTGAGAGTATCTTACACTCTGGAACGTGCCGCAAACATACTATATACATATGTTATTTTAATGTCTTATTTGTGAAATAACATATATTAATCGGATGAAATTTACTCGCGCACTCCGGGATTTAAACCCGCGACCTCCAGTTTGCTAGTCGAGAGGCCTACCCGTCGACCGGAGACCTTCAATTTTGTATTGAAACTCAACTATCTTGCCGGTGCAGGCCTTATTATGGTGCATACATCCGACTCAGAATATAAGAGGAAAGTGGAACATGAACACAATACTGGTTTCACAAAGAATGAAGGAATGCTTGTTCCAAAATAAAACAATAAATATGGACAGCGAACCCTGGAGTATAACGTGCCTAACATATTAAACATTTTATCAAGTATATCAAAAATTGCGAATTACCAACATGTTTCAGATACATGCTGAAAACACGGCTCCTAAGTAGAGATACTTTATACTTGGCGATTATATCAATCCGTATATTGTATGCAGCATGTAATTTTAGTGTAATAATTTTAGTATTTGTTTCATTACTTGTGTCACAAATGATAATTTGTGTATTTATAATTAGTGTAACAATATAACGTATATTTATATGAACATTGTAATTGAATATCCTATTGACAAATTGTTTGATTCCAATTGAACTGGATAGTACTTTCGAAGACAATTAGTATTTGTATTATTTTTGGGAATTAATTGAAATATCATAGATGCGTTGTTTTTTTCGTTAGATGAATTATGTGTTATGTATAGGTGTGGTAATATTAATTTGTTGGTGTATTTTTCGAGATGGAAATTAGGTTTCAAGCTGAAAATTTCTGAGTTGCCTTATTCTAGAAATTCCCGACGTGTGTTCATTTCTCCATAGCTCACCGTTCGGTAGTTTTTAATTGGATACTCAATCAGTCTGCTTTATAGATATACTAACTTTCGACGGCCGGCGTGGTCTAGTGGTATACGCTTTTGACTACAGATCCGAAGGTCGCGGGTTCGAACCCGGCGTGCGCAAATAAATTTTATTTAATTAATTTGTGTTATTTCACAATTAATTAATTTAAAATAATATATAGTATATTTGCGGCACGTTCCAGAGTGGAAGATACTCTCAGTATCGCCCTGGTGTAAGACCACCATTCAGAATTGAAACGTTGCTTGAAATGGCTTTAGCCGTGTTTGGTGACCAGATCTGAATAGCCAGGTACTTCCCCATCTTCCTCTTTCCCATCTCCTTCCCCTCTCCAATACCTTTAGCCTCACAACATACCCCAATTGGGGATGCCATAGTCTCACTGGCTCCAGACGGGAGCAGTTGGGACTCTTGTGCGGTATTACTGTAAAAAAAAAAAAAAAAAAAAACTTCCTGCTGGTGATTGTAAGGTTTATTAGGATAGTAAATAAGTTCGCTGTATTTGGCCGATCCGCAATGATATTCCTTCTAAACACGAAGTTATATATTTTTACGAATTAAACACTAAAACAAACCAAAAAAAATGCTTTCTGGAAGATTTTTTTTATATCGTTCTGATATAATTGTGTTCGTTAACCTGAAATGGCCACCATGTAAATATAAAATCTCTGCTCCAGTATGTCGGGGATGCAGCCTCTCGTGGAAAAAAGCGCAGTCAACATGGCGACCGCTGTTTATGGGCCCGGCGGATAAAGTTGCATAGTTGAGCAAATAAAATTAATAATAATTCCGTGCTATTAATGGCTTCATAAAATTTTATAGCTGCCATTATCATACGGCCCTCCCCTCCCGACTTCCCACCCGCCCGTTCGCCCACACCCGCAGCGGTCCATTGCACTGATTGTAGCTGAATGCGCTTTGCTCACTTATTGCTCCTATGCAATGCTGGGTTATTACATGCAACCATTGATACGGAATACACGAGATCGGTGTTTGCGCTAATACCGTTGTGGCTAATGCCATATTGGATTGTCTCGAAGTACAAATGTGCCCATTTATACCCCTAACTGTAGCAGCAGTAGCATTTTTTTACTGATGATTTTTCAATTAACCACTGACATTTAAAATTCCACTGAAAATTACATCCGGGACCTCATTACTCTGTAATTTGTCGCAGAACACAGATACACAGGGTACGCATTTAGGTGTGTTTGAAGGTGTGCAGATTTAGTTATTTGTGTACTCAACATATAATTATATATTTTTTAAATCGTGAAAATATTAATAAAGGTATGTTCTCTATTATAATAGTGTTAAATTATTTATTTTTTTAATTACATAGACATCTCAACCCGTGACTTTTGGGTTACTAGAGTGCTAATATTACAAAAAATGGCTCTATTGATGTAGTTGTAGCTGAAAACGATTTTTAATATTTTTTTTTAAATTGATTTTTTGTATGAAGATTTTCAGGAATTCCGTGCGGCACACGGCTATACTGAAATTTCCTGAAAATCTTCATACAAAAAATCGTTTTTTGAAAAAAAAATAATAAATCTTTTTCAGCTATAACAACATCAGAAATGCCGTTTTTTATGATATTAGCACTCTAGTACACCCAAAAGTCACGAGCCGCCACTGATCTCAACCACTATAGAATTATACCCCCCCATTTCTCGAAAAATTTCAATCCTTGCTTAAAATGGATATTTAAATTACACTCTGTTTCCTGTCCTGCGTTCTTCCGATAAACGTTAATATTGCCATTCAACGTTACATGATCTCGTTAATATAAAATAGCGCCATGGAAAATTTAAATATTAAATATTTCTTGTCAGAACTGTCTATAAACTAAATATTTCCTGTCAGAACCGTCTATAAACTAAATATTTCCTGTCAGAACTATCATTAAACTAAATATTTCCTGTCAGAACTGTCTATAAACTGAATATTTCTTGTCAGAACTGTCTGTAAACTAAATATTTCCTGTCAGAACTGTCTATAAACTAAGATGAGCGTTTCAACCTTTTTGGATTCATTGCTTACTTTTCAATTGTATTTTTATTCAGACTTTTTAGTTATATTTATGTTCTCAATAATACTCTCTCGCCAAAGCGAGATATATACTATAGTTGATAGTATTGTCCACTCTGATGAATGAAAATTTAAAAACAGGATGAAAAATGAATTCAGCTTATATTCCCAATCAGCAATAATAATTACGATATATTTACAACCTTATTTTTCATTATATTCAAAAAAACTAGCTGAAGTGTACCCAGCGTTGCTCAATTTTTCTCTACTTTTTAAAAAATATAATATCCATGTATTGTATACATAAACCTTCCGGAAGAAATGTTCTAATTGATATGGAAAACCCTATCAAACTCCGTTGCATAGTTTGAGAAGAACTAAGCGCACAAACATACAGACGAGGAGAGTGACTTTGTTTTATACTATTTAGAGATACGGCTTAGTTTGATTATTAAAGTTAAAACTTTTTGCCCCAACAATAACAATCATGGGAGCCCACCTTAAAAACTCTTTCATTTATAAATTAAAAAGCAATAGTAAATCAAATTATTCGGACAAACGGGAGGCGTTTACACCTAGATTCATGGAACGCATGCGTTGCAATTATAACGACAAAGCGGTTCATTTACTGAAAGAGAATAATATACGGCTTATCAATATCTAACGAGTTTTGTGAATATGTAATAATTTGCTAAAAACCACGAAAAATGTATCACAAATAATAGTTATTATTTATTTATGTATATTATCCACAAATACGTGAGATATTATATAATAATTTAGTGGAATATTATCAAAGAATAAAATTTGTTGATGAAATTATAAAATAGAACACACGCAAAAGCTAACATTAATATTTATTTCTGAGGTACGTTATTATAGCCTTCTTGTAACTGAATTCGGTGCAGTTGAATACATCTACTATTTCTGAGAAAGTCTTGCCAACTGCATATAATTTAGGTACAAACGAGTATCTAAATGATGTTGTTGCAATCAAAAATATTTTGATCAAGTTTTTCTAGTCTGTATATGGAAGGTACTTATGCTAAGTAAATCAGAACTGTCTATAATACCATTAAACAAGTAATAGTTAAGTCGGAAACAAGTCTTCCTTCTGAGAGTTTTAATAATTATAATTATTTCACCAAGCGGTTGTAATTTATGGTTTCTATTAGTAGACCGAGTTTATAATTAATAAATCTTAGAAATTTATGCTGAATATTTTCAATGGATTTTAAGTGAGGGGACCAGATAGAAGAAATATATTCGATTTGACTGCGAACTAAAGAAGAATATAAGATTTTTGATGTTGAAATATTTTTAAGTCACTGTCATTCCGGAGAATGAAGCCAAGCATTTATAATTTTTTTGTTTATTACTATACAACAGCAAATGAAGAAATATTGTAAATTAAATTTAAATTGAAATGAAGTAAAATTTTACATTAAAATTAAGTCCGGATAAATAAAACTGTAAATATAGATAGATAATAATAAAGATAAAGCTGCCATTATAAAACATCTTGAATTTTAGTTGTTTTATTCACAAAATAGGAAACCTGCTGATGGTTTGAATAATACGTTATTGATAATGACAGCAAATATTTAAAAGAACTTTATAATTAAACAATAGATTTTGTGAAAACTAACAAAACTTCCGTATTACTAAGCAAAAAATGTGGTACACATAAACATACAGTAATTAAAGAACTCGAATGTATGTTATTATCTTAGGCCGGGATTTTTCATCCTAAAATACCAATGTTTTATTTATCCAAAACTTCAATTTAGGTGGCGGGTACGGGTTCCGCCGCCCCGGGAACCATCACTGGATATCCAACACTTCCGCCAGAGGTCACCACAAGTGGTTCGAAACATTTGGTAACTTAGCTGGGTTCAGGGGGCGAAGGTTGCTCAGGTCAAGGTGGTGGATGCGTCTGCCCACCAACTGCCTGGCGGGCCGGATCGGGAGAGGCCGGTTATGAGGGATCCTTTGACCTCTCCAGCCGGACTCTCTCGACCGATCGCCTTGCACCAGTTACACCGCAGTGGGAGGTTTGATTCATACATCTAGTTACGGCCTCCGTAGTCGAGGGGTGAGGCTCCCGACTAGCAATTTGAAGGTCGTGGGTTGAAATCCCAGCGTGCACAAGTAAATTATATTTGATGAACTTGTGTTATTTCATAATTAATTCATTTTAAATAATATATAGTATAATTGCTGCACGTTCCATGGTGGAAGATACATTCAGTATCGCCCTGGTGTAAGACCACCATTAGGAATTGAAACGTTTCTTGAAATGGCTTTAGCAGTGTTTGGGGGCCAGATTTGAATAGCCGTGTACTCCCCCACCTTTCTCTTCTCCATAGTCTCTCTGGCTCCAGACGGTTGGAAGCAGTTGGGATTCTTGTGCTCTATTCACGCAAAAACTTTATGGACCTCACATCCTGGACACACTCACCCCCAGATTCCTACCTACCCATCATACATTTTTCGTTCATTTTCATTCCCAGGACTTAATTTCCTCAAAAAGCATCCCCAAAGATTACATGGGCCCCTAGGGAAATTATTTTCCTTGGTACCACCTCCTGTGTGTTATTTTCATTAATGAAAAAAAATCGCATAAAGGTACTGTTGCTAAAGGTCTGTGAATAATAATTATAGAATATTGTTCTTTTAATTAGCTTTTGAATTAAATGTAAATAAATATGAATTTATAATTCTAGAAAAATCATATAGAAAGTCGGTATTCGGTTATCAAGTAAGTTTACGATTGTAAAAAAGATTAATAGAACATATTTCCCCCCATACACACAAGCCCTGCTTATTTATGGGAGTGCATCAAATATTTATATTATATTATGTAAATTAAATAAAGTATTAAAAAAAATGTATTAAAAATAATATATATATATATGTAACTATTTATTTATATTTTATTCCCAGGTATGTAATGTTCAGTTAGCAACATACGAAGATAATAAATATAGTGCGTCTGTGATTTAATATTTACTTTCTACAGTTGTTTGGTATTATTTTATTTTAATTTATCATATTGAATGTTATGGCTGCAAGATTGCATGTAACTCATACAAATTTTAATTTAATGTCTCTTTCAATTACCTACAAGCTATCAAATAATTAATAAAAATCAACGAATCTCGTGCACAAGACATGTCGCGAATTCTGCTGCACTAAGGGTATTTGTCTTTTTCACTATTTGGGGTGCGTCTGAATTGAGCCGAGAGCAGTGAAGGCTGTAGAAGCTGTAGAGGTGGTGGAGGCTGTGAGACTTGAGGGGGCTACTAGGGTAGGGGAGAGGGAGGAGGAGGACCCGTCTTCACCTGTTTCCTTGTAATCAGTTAATGCGTGTGGTGTGCGGCTCCCGCCCCGCCTGGCACCGCCACCAGCGACAGGTTCCTACCTACTCGTACTCCCATAATATCGGGAGCGATAATTTACAGGTCGGCGTCATATAACAAAGTGGAAACCGCGCCACCATTCGAGAATTAATTTAGTATCTCCATGGAGGAAATTAATTACACGGGGAAGCAGTCTGCTGCTGTGAGTCGGGACCGGGCCGGGTGACGTGACGTACTCCGGGACCCGCCACCCGCAGCTCTAATATTATATCATATTGTTATGCAGGCGCTCCTCACTAGAGGAATTCATCGAGGCTTCATTTGGATTTAGTGTGCGACCTCCGAACAGCTTGTTTAATTTGCACCACTATATTAAGCGTTCGCGGGATTAATAACTCCCCGCCTCAGAGTGGCGCCCGCCCGTCACCGCCACCCACCAACCCACCGAGTGTGACGCGGCGCGACGGACCCCGCTTTTCTCAGTAAACAAATTAATGTGATCTCGAACCTTGTTTAAACTTACGAATAATTGCCAACTTTACTCTGGAACTCCTTGATACGGAAAAACCCTCACTCTGCTTAAACCTAATATTCCCATTTCTTAACGAATTTATTGCATTATTTTGAACTCATGTGATATGTGGGAATGCTACGTTTGTTTTTATCGATATTTCAATAGAAAGTGCTATGAAGAGCAAGCGTCACTGATCGATGCGTAGTCGAGACACACACAAAATGCCTGACGAACAGTTCACATTTTCCGCATGAGAACGGAACTATTTTACGTCTCTTTCTTATGCTCGGCTTGGATGACGTTTATGAGTCTGCCCTCGTACAACGTTAGTTCACTCCTTCATGTCGTGAGTTACAATATATCATTTTTTTATGATGAAACCGCACAAGAGCCTCAACTGCTCCCAACCGTCTAGAGCTAGTGAGACTATGGCATCCTGCATTGCGGTATGTTGTGAACCTGAAGTTATTGGGGAGGGGAAGAAAATGGGATGAGGAAGGTGGGAAGTACCTGGCTATTTAGTTCTAGTCACCAAACATGGCCAAAGCCTTTTCAAGCAAGGTTTTCAATTCTAAATGGTGGTCTTACGACAGGGCGAAACTGAGAGTATATTCCACTCTGGAACATGCCACAAATTTACTATATATTATCCTGAATGATTAATTTGTGATACATCACAAATTAATTAAATTAGTTGGACCTACTTGCGCCCGTCGCATTTGAACCCGTGACTTTTAGCTTGCTAGTCGAGAGCTTTACCCTTCGACCACGGAGACCATCACTTTATTTATTCGTTTTATGCGAGTGTATAAACTATATCTCAGTTGTATTATTACAAACTCAGAATAACTTTCAGTTTTCAACTTAACCTTTTCATTTTGAATACTTATGAAAATCTTAAAAAATCCAACGTTAAAGTAAAGTAAAATAAATCCAATGTGAAGCTAGAGAAATGCGGCCCTAGAATCTTGTTTCAGCGCGCATTACTTGCAAGGTCCAGCGACCAGCGAGGCTAGTCCCGCGGGACTCGGGGCAAGTGGAACTCTAACTTCAACTCCAGGAGCCACTGGAAGACCTAGGTATACCTAGATACTCCTACAGGCCAGAGGTCGACAGGACAGCTACCAAATAATCATACTTCGCCCCTTTTAGACCTCGCGTTTTATTTACTGAGGGAAAGTTATTTTATTTTATCATGGGAATATTCTTTGAGTGGCTAGAGATATTTGCAAATAACTCTCATAATAACAATAACATTCCATTTACAAATGAGGTACTCTTGTGATATTTCACCCCAGAGATGTTTTACTTTAATATTACAAAAATTATGCATTTACTTAGATGTGCTTATGACACATGATAATAAATATATAATATAAGGATGATTCAAGGATGCTCTTTTTACTTCAATTTGCTTACAATTTGGGGTGTTCGTGGTATAATCAATCCAATCTGGGGCTATATTTTTGATACTTAATAATAATCCAACTATAAAACAGTTTTATACAAATGGTATAGGTATTTAAAATATATAAGTTGCCATCATAGAGATGAAAAATGATTTTTATGCTATAGATTTATAAATATTACATGTTTTTCATCTACTCTTCTGGGAAGAATTGAGAAGAAGCAACTCATCTTAATATCTCACTTAGAACTTTATCACTTGCTGAATTATTAGGCGAGACAAATCATCCCTCCGAGAGTATTGTTGGGGAAAAGTTCGACTTACCCGCGTAATTTGTTTTCTACGTAAATACGTCTCAAGCGTCGAAATACGAATCAAATCTGTTTTGTTGCGGTTTTCTTAGAGGCGTCTTTAAATTTACTGCCGAACTTCCCACTCAGTAAAGTAACTTCTTCTCAGTTATTCGGTCTAACGCCCGTTAAAAGAAAAGCGTCTCTGGCCGAGCGGCACCTACAGAAGGACTGTGGGACCACTGGGTGGGGGATCACTGGGGTAGGGGGGAGGAGAGGCCATAAAGCGCCGCGATGCATACAATTGACATCGCTCTCATCCCGGGCAAGTTGTTCGCTTTGTCTAGTAATCGACTTGATCCGCTCCCAGAAGGTTCGGCTCGTAAAATCTTGGAGATCAGCAAATAGACGCAATCTCGAGTCAGTGGGCTGTCGGCGGTTTCTCTCTCTCCCCGACCCCCTGCTCGGCGTATATGCTTAATTAGGTATTCCAGGAATGTTTCATTATTTTATTATCAAAGGACGCGATCTAAAAATAGATTTGGTTCAGATTTTACGAATTCTTACTATTCGAACCCTTGTATTATATTATAACCCTGGAAAGACAGGGTCACAAATTTAATGTTAAATGCCCGAATGGCATTTAAAATGGACTGTATGTAAATGAAAATAAATCAATTGATCGTGTTATTATCTTAAGGAATACAAGGAAAGAAAAAAGAAAGTATTGAACTGGTGATAATGTTGGTTTCCTTTGGAGTCTTGACGGTGTCTTGAACATTTCATTTAACTATCGTTTATAGGTGTACACCTTATACAATCACCATTGATGTTAAATTTTCACAACACGATTTTGTTTAAAATTCACCACACGACAATATTTAATTTTTGAGCATGGAAATAAGATGTCATATAAAGTCAAAGTGTGTTAATTACCAATAAAGAACACTGGCGTTGGTCTTCTTACATCATTTCTTGTTTCATAACAAGGAAAATGTCAATTTGAATAGGACATTGGGATTTGGAATAATCACAAAACTGTTTCAATATTACACAGCTAGGTTACTGAAAAATCTTCAACAAGTAGCCAAAAATATCGTTAATTGTTTTATTTATTTATTTTATTTATTTAATACATGTTACATTGTTTTGAAATTTACATAAAGTAGATATAATGAATCACCATACTAGGCGGCTGCCTGTTTCATGGTGACCAATTGAGTGTAATTACTTTGTATGAAAATGAAATCTAGTGTAAACATATGAAATTAGTAACTATAGATGAAGCTAAAATTTTGGAAAAATTCTAATAAAAAGTAGAAGATAGAAATTAGAAAGGAGAAAGAAGTAAATTAGCATTAGATTGTAAAAATGTACATAATTATATATATAATTTTTAATATGTGTGCATGCAAGCACACATGTGTATATAGCAGCAGACATACCTATATACATATAACAACACATGTATACATACACCCATATGACGCATCCTCACGCATATAAACAATATATACACCTCTATCTGAGTACTTGGAATAGGCTACTAACACTATAACAATCACACATCAAAAAATCCTCGAGCGCTTTCCTGAAACTGTCGTATTTGGCTATTGATTTTATTTCTAACGTTAAATTATTGAATAGTTTTGGAGCAAGAAAGTTAAATTGTCTTTATGCCATTGAGGTTTTTATTGGGGGAATATTATAATTGGATTTGTTGGAATATCTTGTATTATGGGTCGATTCAAAAATATTTTTTTTCGTATGTTTGAATTTATAGTAGGAGGATATGTTTTTGACGTATAAGGATTTTATGTTGAGTACTTTGAAGTCGTTAAATAAGTCCTTCGTGGGGTGAATATAGTGTACTTTGTAAATAGTCCGCATTATCAATTTTTGAGCTTTAATTAATGGATCTAATATCGTGTTAGAGCATCCTCCCCAGACTACTATACCGTAAGATATAATTGATTGTCATAAAGAAAACTATACCGTTTTCAGTGTATTTTTATTTAGAATATTTCGTAATGACCTGAAGATATATGCCAGTTTCCGTATACGGTTTGTAACATTTATTACGTGATCTTCCCATCGTAGTTTATTGTCAATTATTACACCCAAATATTTAATGGATTTAATTGTATTAAAGTATAGACGGAAATTAGCACATCTTGGTCACTTTAGCCACACATAGGTGAACCAAAAATTCAAGAATATCCATCAGATTAATAACATCAATTCATACAAATTCTTATTTTAATTTTCTATAGTACGGTAGTGTTGATGTAAGATCCTGTTAACAAAATTTATTAATGTGGAAAAAGTGTTCGCTTTTTCATTTTTTTGTGAAAGCACGTATAGTTTTTTTTTTATTGCGGAAAAACTGTAGGGAGTTTCCGTGCAGTTTTTTCCGTAATTTTACATGAAAGTGCTTTTAAAGTGTTAAAATAATGTTAATTTTTTTCACTATGGATCCTTGACTCGGACAATTAAAAAAAGGACGCGCCCAATTGTTTTATTTGAAGTTGAGTTTACAACATTTACCAAACTCATACTCTGAAGAATTCAAAATTTGTCAAAATGGACTCGCCCAAGTGTGTTTGAATTTGAGATATTTACAAAATTTACTGATTAATAATAATAATAATATTCGAATGATTTGTGCAAAATCACCTCAAGGCTAGTAAATGATAATCCAGAGGAGGAATAGTGGAAACATGATAAAGGAAGCAGCTACAATCAGAAGTAGAGACCGGTATATTACGGAAAGACATTGTCGTGAAATTAAATTGAAAATAATTATTCGAACAAAATCATTGTGTTATATTTATTAAATTAAAGAAACATGGTAGGACCTGCAGACAAACTGCCTTGAGGCAGCACAGCGTGACAACGTGTTATTGTTATTATTAAAATTCTTATAAATCAATGTTTTAACATAAAAATAAATTTCAGAGATGTCTGTGAATTTGAACATGCAAATTGGATCAAAGTTTTTTGTACGATTTTTCTAAAAAGGAAAGGTTTAAAGATTGCTCACTTTAAACATCAAATGAGCCTATTTCAAGTCTTAACCTCCAAGCAATTCCTCGCAAGATTCGATGTTGTATGGATTCAAAATTTGTAGCACATCACAAAATATTAATTTAGAATATTTGTGGTTAGTTTGTAAATTCATGGAAGATATTCATCCTAAATGCGTACATACTGCTACATGATATTTCTCTCAAATTCTCCTCCCGCGGCGACCCTCCTCCCCCGCCCTCCCCTGCCGCAGTGACCACTCCCCGCCTTTGCTTCATATTATTCGTTAATTACATTCTGTAAATACATACATATCTGGTTCTGCTCGTTACCCGCCTTGGGATAACCGCGTTACCATAGGCGTCGGCCCGCCCGGTTTCTCGGTACAAACTAAACTCGCCCATATATAGTCAGGAAATCTTTCATTTATTTTTAACTAGCTTACGTTTACCCGTCGTTAATCAAAAATGGTTTGTGGTAAATTTTGGAGGTTGTGATTGACAACTGGATGCATTTTTAATGTGGAAATAATATTATTGTATTGTAGTAGGTATTTTTTCATTTGATCGTGTCATGACTTCTTTGGACATCCTCTACTTCTTCAACCATTCACTTCCAAGTCATACATTCTTCTTACACCTCTTTCTTCGTTGATCAGGTATTTTACCCCAAATAATTATTTGATTCTTGTCTTTCTCGGGAGTCCCCGATTTTTCTACCATTCACTTCACGAGTATCATGAAAACCTTATCATTAATTTTAAGAAACTACATTATGTCGACTTTAATTCGACTCTGTATCTCATTCCAATGCAGAGACAATGTGATGAGTATTCATCGGGCGTCCCCGACTTTTTCTACCATTCAACACTGTATACCATATAGTTACTTTATCTTTATCTCTAAACACTCGTGACACTAATAAGAACAAACTGTGAAGTTTTCAGCAAAATCGGTCTGATAGTTTTTATAGTCTATAGTGGATAAACAAACACTTGATAGTGTTAAAATATTTTCTCGTAATTACCGTGCAGTTAACTAATGATGTTTATACATTCATTGCGGTTTTTTTCTTCTGGGAGAAAGATGACAATTTGCTGAATTCAAATATTTTTATAATAAATTGTTCATTATAAGCTTGAAACCAGTCTGAGCTAGACTTAGCTCAAGGAGTCGTAATATATTTAATTTTGAATTATGTGTCTAATAACAATAATGCGTACCTACTTTAATCCACTCTCTCGAATGTGTATTTTGTACAATGTTACTCAATGTGACTACATATACATACTATATGCAAATAGTCTCGCATATTTTGAAGATCAAGTTATCCATCTACTAACTTTCCAGTGAGAATAGTCGTGTTATTAGATTGTTTTATGTTATATTTTTTCAAACTTTTATTATTATTTTTTTCTTTCGTTTTTTTGTTTTATGCTTTCTGTTTTATTTTTCTTATTTCTCTTTGTTATATCTTTATAGTGTCGTTTCACATCTATCCTTAGTGACAGCTAAACCATGTACGATCTATGTATCATCCTAACTATTCATCCTGTGAACACTTCGTCATAGCTATACCATGTACGATTTATGTATCATCCTAACTATTCATCCTGTGAACACTTAGTGACAGCTAAACCATACACGATCTATGTATCATCCAAACTATTCATCCTGTGAACACTTCGTCATAGCTATACCATGTACGATTTATGTATCATCCTAACTATTCATCCTGTGAACACTTAGTGACAGCTAAACTGCGCACGATCTATGTATCATCCTAACTATTCATCGTGTGAACACTTTTAACTGGATTTTATTGCGACAGTTTGTACTGCCTTAGTGTTTTACCTGTGGCACTTCTTCTTTAGAGATATAGTGGATGATCTTTGAATATTCTTAACGATGGGTAGAATAAATCAATAACAGAGTGTCGGTATACTATTTTCACTGTTTACTGTCGCACTATTGTACAAGTCACTTGAAGGAAGGTTACTGGTTAAAAGACGCAATAAGAAAGCAGACATACCCATTTATACCTCGGCATAATCATGCTCACTCTATGATACATTTATACATACGTTCAATACACTTCCCAATACTAATTGTATAAATATAGTCATCGTAATACTCTCTAAATGTTCCTAGACAATGAATAAATAAAGAAGAGTGACTGAAATCTAAAAACTGCTGAGTCATAATCTTTCTTCTCCATTTATTTGACAACCATCACGTAACAAGTTAAGATTGACTAATTTAACTTCCCAGCTTCGCCTGAAATTTAATTTGAACGATATTATGCTGTCTTATTTTATTTTTTAACAGTAAAATTAATTTTTATAAGCAATAATTATTAGCCTGAAACACTCATCCACATTTAAAAATCTCCTGATAAAAGATACATGACGCCAACGGGACGTATCTTTTATCAGGAGATTTTTCAATGTGGATGAGTGTTTCAGGCTAATAATTATTGCTTATAAAACTAATTGTTACCCTTTGTGCTATGAGTAAAATCAATACTTCTTTGGTGTATAAATGGCTCTGCGTTTAATCTATAACTTCTAGAGAGATATAAAAATTTCCTTAATGCAGTGCACAGCTCTCCGGAGTTTTAAAATAACAATTTATCATGCTTGGCGCTTTACTCCGTGAAAATATATAGTTTTTTGTAAATAAATAAATGGAAGTCACATTTCGACGGCAAATTAATAGTAATTATTGTGAGTTGGTCAAATTATTAATTATAATTCAAAATTAATAAAACTCGGATTCAATGAGCTCTAGAACTGGGATTTGCTTTAATTTTCAAAATTCGAATTGAATATGGGAACAATTCGTAAAAGCGATGAAGTGAATTCCAAAATTTATTATGTTAATTGATGATTCTGTATTTGAAAGACAATGATTATGAGGCAAATATATTTTTTTATGAAAACTTTGAAATTTACAAATCCTACAATTATAATTTTCACGGGTCTGCGCTAGTATTATATAAATACGTACCACTAATTGATGCGTCACAACCTCTCCCTCTCACAACAGAAAGAGAGGTTACAGTGGCAGAACCATACAATTCGACGCAGAGGAGTTATTCTATCCATGCTAGGAAAGTGACAACGGTCAATCTCAATTCTCAGACATTGTAAAGCGACGTATATAATTATACAGCTGTATCGCAGCTAAGGCGAGTAGGGTCCTCAAACCCTTATTACTAAAGTTTCCATCTGTGGAGTGGAGCCGCCACCTACAGTCGGTAGCCAGCAGCGTTCCGCCTCAATCTGACAATTAGAATTATTCATCTTTAATTAATGGAATTCCCCTTGCCCCCCGGAAGACGTATTGTCCTTGTCTCGACGCGTTGGGTCCATTGTGCCATTGTGCAGATAAATAGTTCCAACGTGTCACTATGGACACTAGACACTAGACCAGTGTTTCTCAACGTGGGGCATACGACCCACCGAAGGGGACAATTTGGATCTTCCTATAGGGCAATGTGCAAATCATAAGTTATTTGTATTTTTATTGTTACAATTGAAAAAACAAATCGTATTTCTCGAAAATATTTTTTTTTGTGAGATACTGATAAAAACCTGAAAAAAACTAGCGCAAATATCGACATGAGACGTGTTAGGGTTATTTATTTAGTGTATGGGTTTTCGGGTTACGATTACATACTGTTATTTTTCGTGTGACTTTTTGGTACTATTTGTGTACTTTAAAAATCGTTAGAACCAGCCGTTCCGGAAGCGGGTTTTCACACTTTTATTTTTCTGTGGTATTTCATGATAATATAAACGACAGCATTTTATTAGTTATCCTCTCGAAAATATCGCATGTACGATAGAGACTCGTAGATCTACCAACAATCAAGCAGCTTTTTAGGGCTCCGTGGCCGATAAGGTTCGGGTTCCGCTAGCTTGTACTATTATTAACTATAAAATTATGAATGGGGGGGGTGGAATTAAAATTTTCAGAAGCTTCGAAGTGGGGAATAGTTTAGCGAAATTCTGCAATAGACCCTAGATACCCTGAATTTCCTCCATTCAATCAATTTATCCTCTAGTTTTTCTTTCGCCGTCTTCTTCAAATTTAAAACTAATCAACATAATTCCGGATGTTTGTATTAAAACATTATCATATTAAAAAATAAATAATTCTTATATTTTCAGTACATAATTTATGTCGCCGTTCTTACAAAAGTTGGTGGTGTAATGGTCAGCATAGTTGACCTCCAAGCAATTTATCAGGGTTCCTTTATCAGCCATGGTATTTTTTTTAACTTTTGTTAAAGTTTAATTCCGTTATTTTTTACTGGTTTGTGCTAGCTGGTTGTTTATCAGTTGTTCTAAATTTAAAACATGTATGTTAGTAAGGGTGTATCTTTAATATGCGTAATGTTTTATTCAGAAACTATTTTATGGCTACAATTCTTGTATTGTGTTATTTATTTATTACTTTACTAACGCCTTTTTATGGGCTTTTACATATGAATAGTAAAAACAATATTAATACAGTACATATTTACTATACATAACCAAACTGTCTCAGTAACAAACTTTTGTATTTGATAAGTTATAAATTAAAGATATCCACTGACTCGGTATAGTTATTTCCCTTCATAAGTAATCTTTGCAATGAGGAATACATATGGTAGTTAGTTCTAGAATTTCTGCACTGAAATAAATCCCGACTTCTAGTACATCGTGCAATACGAAAGCTTATCAATGCAAGCAATTCTGGACTATCAAATGCAATATCATTTAGAAACTTATATAGAAATACTTATTCAGCAAAAATCCTTCTATCAGATGATTTAAGCATGTTCATTTAATTTAAAAGAGTGTTGTTGTTCAACAAAATTGCTGGAATACTTATTTTAAAACTTAGAAAACGTAAAAAAATATTTTTTATTCTTTCAATATCTTGAATATGAATATTATAATGTGGGTTCCAGACGGGAGAATTGTACTCAAGTTGACTTCTAAAAAAGGCAAAATATAACAGTTTAATACACATAATATGGCTGAAATTTTTATGTATAAATAATAAATCACAACATTTGTAAGCCCGTGTTCGAGATTTCCGTTATGTGCTTAACAAATTACAGATTTGATCGAAAAGGTCTAAGTCTTTAATTTGTGTTAACCCTTAAATGCATGATTTATTTATTTTTCTGGAAAAAAAATTTTTTGTAGATATTTACATGCATATGCAAGGAAATATAAAGAAATTTTTTTTTTGTAATTTTTTAATGATATTTGATTAAAAAAAAATTGTTGCAGATTTAAAAAACCGTGTATTTAATAAAAATTAATATAAACAATTTACGTATGAAAAAAAAATAAAAAACCTAAAAAAATTTCTCAAAACTAATAAGTGTACCGGAAAAATACGAGTTATTACATATAAGTATTGTATTATTGTATCTACTTACCTAAGAAAATCAAAATAATAACAGCAAAACAAAACTGTAATTCTAACCTCCAACCAATTTTCGAGAATCTTCACTTTGTTAAAGAAAAAGTGACATTTGACATTCGCGAAAGAAAAAAAAGGTGATGCCACTCGTTAAAATATATTACCGTGAACTTGATAATTGTAAAACGGCATGCATAAAGTATACACCAAAGAGTTAAAGGTGGTTTGAACGGTATGTTGCAGTTTTGCAACAGTATGCATTTAAGGGTTAATATCTCAAGATTATTGTTATCAATTGGGGATCACTGGATTTTGTTATTCGAAAAAATATGACTATTTCACATTTTGAGATATTTAAGTAATCATTCCACCAAATTAACAGTGTGTTCATACTATCTTGAAGAATATTACAATGATAAATATTTTGAACAGTTCTAAAAATTTTAAAGTAATCAGCAAAAAGTAAGATAAATACATCATGAAATATTTTTGTAATATCATTTACAAACAATATAGAACCAAGGTGTGAACCCTGTGGGACACCACTTGTTGCTTTAATTTGTTCTGCCTGGAAGCATTTTATTTTAACAATTTGTTGTCTACCAGTAAGATAGATCTTAAACCAAGATAATGTGTTTGTACATCAAGCTTTTCTTGTTTCCAAATAATAATATTATGGGAAACTGTATGAAAGGCTTTTCTAAAATCAGAATTAACAGATTGCATAGTTATTTTTTTTTCTTTAAAAGCACTAGAAATAAAAATTTCGTAGATAATAAAATTGGAATGAGTTCTTCTACATGACAAATCTAAACTGATGAGGTGATAAATACAGTTTTTTGTGTAATTAGTCTGTTAATTTTAAACAGAAGCAACTGTATTTTTCATGCCGCCCAATCCACGTTAAGACTTATAATAATTTAGATTATATCATATATACAAGTAAATTAATTAATTTTGCGAACCTCGCTTTATGGTATGTTAAAGTACATAAACCAAATTGTGCAACCACATCAAACTAATTCCACCTGGAAAACTGTACCACTTGACTGGATGATACGGAAAATAAAATATGATTAAACACGATGCTAAACCCTTGTTCAAAGTTCATACGGTTTGATGAACAGTATTTGTTAATTATACTGAAATGCACAGCGGATTAAGTTTGGTGGTTGGGAGATAGAATTCAAGACGAAATTTTGATGTAAATTGCAAGATATTGTAGGGTATGGAAACAATTTGCGAATTCCTTGAGATGATATTGAAAATGTTTGATGAAAATTACGCTAAAATTTTTTGAGGTTTATCATCACTTTAAATAAAATTGTTATTTTCCCTCCGTCATAATAAGCAACCTTCCAACTAATAAAGCATTCTGATTTCGGTTGAGTCTTTCTGTGTAACTTTGGTTCAGCGAACTGTAATTTGTTTTGAATCTAATTGCCATTTTCTAAATTCGAACTGATGGTGTCAAGGATTCAGACAAGTGATAAAGTAATATAGTTTTTTAACAGAAAATTATTTTAATTGTCGTTTTCAAAATTGGAACAGAGGTGTCAAGAATAATTTGATAATCTACACAACTGATCAGGAAAAATATTCATGAAAAATGTTGTTATCAAAGATTTTTCGCCGTAAATATTTTTTCCCTATTATTCTGCAGCAATATTGTCCTTTTTCTGATTCTTTAGATAAATTTCAGCTTCACAAATCCTACAATCATAATATCACGGTTCTCGCCAGTGTAATATAATTATATAATATGGTTTCTTCTATCTCGTAGTTATGTGCGTTTGGTCATTACAGAACAATACATAATTAGGAACCTATCTTTACTCTGGAAATGTTATTTAAATGGATAAGTTTTAGGTACCTACGTTTCAGAACTGTTAACTCAAATTATGTTTATCTTTGTTTCAGGTATGCAAACTCTTCCCGCTTCTTTTTGATTCTTCACAATGAACGCTTCGTTGGTTTCAACATATTTTAATAAAACGCGAAGAAAAACCTAGGTAGGTAACTTTGATCATTCTTAAATTAATCTTTATTGAAACATTTCTAAGGAAAATATCAAATTGGTACCAACTTTTGGATATGGTTACACGGCCAAAAGTATTATCAAAGTTACAATAAATTATCTTTTTAGGCTATTCTGCCATGTTGCGCTTTCCCCTTATTTTGCCAACATTTGAAGAGACGACAGGACTGCTTAATGGTTCTTGGTATCCGGTACCTGACGGCTACACTAAAACTAAACTCCGAAAACCACAATTTAACTGCACTGTTAATTTATTGTACTGAAACACAGGCCTTATCAACGCGCACAACACGACATCACTTTTCAATATTTTTTTCACATTAACACCTAACACATGAGGAAAATAATTTCACTCAGGACCTGTGTCATTTTTGGGGTACTGTGTAGAGGGTCTTTTAAGGAAAGGAAGGAAAGGAAGTTTTGGGAAGAAAAAAGACGGTGAAAGACGATGGGTCCCGATCTAGCCCAATCAGCCAAGATCTCAACACACCTCACCCGATTAGCTCAGTCACACCTGCTAGTCAGTCAAGAAGTCACCAAACGAGCCACTTGGGGTGGCCCATGGTAATCCAATAAATGTTTCCTGGGGCGGCGGTACCCATACCCGCCTTCCAAATGAACACTTTCGTATAAACCTACGCATCTGCCCTTATGATGAACACTTTAACGCTGTCCGAAAAGTTGGCGAAAAGAAGGAACATGGAGTTCCTAAAAATTAACCAAATAAATTGCTACTTTATAATCATAATAATAATAATATTTGGATGACTTGTATAGCGCCGTTTTTGTGCAAAATCACCTCAAGGGCGCTGTACAAATTTACAATACATTTCTACAGTGATCTATGCTATTACTAACCATTTATAGAGATAATAAACATTACAATACTTACCTGGTAGGTCATTTGAAATTAACACTTAATTAATATTGACTAATTTTTTATTAGCGAAATTTAGATACAGGATTTAGGACATAATTGGATAATTGGATATAATTGGACTTTCTCTCAGGAATGTTATATTTAATTTAAGGGTATGACAGCTTAAAAAGGTAAGTTGTTAGTTTAGACCTGAATTTTGTTGGAGTTGTTATGGATCTTAGTTCCGGAGGGAGTTTATTCCAAGCCTTTGGCCCAGATACTCCGAAAGCGCGATCACCAAACTTAGTATGTATTTGGCTTGCGCTTAGGTTTTATCAGTCTGCCTACAGCTGCTGATGTTGCTGATCTAAGAGTTGACTGCCTCAGACCAGTGTTTTACGTATATTTTATATTTAGCACATTATTTAATATCTTCTTAAGTAACTTACTTAAATATTTAGCTTTATTCGGTGAAGAACTATAGCACACTTAACTCAGGTTATTACATATTTCCGTACAATAACATTTTTGTGACATTTAAAGCGGAAAAACATATTATCACTTTTATAACGCCGGCATTGAAGATTTATTTTTATTTCACGCTCACATAATATCAAGTCACGAGGATAGACATGAACTTGAGCTATATCTATATCCGACCACGCGTAATGTGATAAAGAATTAGTACGTGTCAAAACACAGTGACCGCCGAATACTATTTTAGCCGAGTACAGTACTATTTTTACTCGCAATTGAAATTTATCGAACGATAATTTAGGGTGCCTATGAAAGAGGTCATAAATGTATCATTTGAATCAAAATTTAATAGTGAGACAAATAAACACATGTATTGTATCACATATCACAGAACTGTGCCAATGAACTCAATTTTAATCGTTGTACTTTCGAATTGATTATAACTAATTAAATTAATTATAACTAACTAAATTAAATTATAACTAATCAAGTGAAATTATAACAAATTAAATGAAATTTTTACCAATCATATGACATTTTAACTAATTAAATTAAATTATAACTAATAATTATTGTATAAGGGTAGTACTAAATTTCATAATACTGTGTAAAATATTTTTGTAAATAATCTGCTCTTTGTTACTTGGTTCAAATTTATTT
Source organism: Hesperophylax consimilis (assembly GCF_061612785.1). Classification (NCBI taxonomy): domain Eukaryota; kingdom Metazoa; phylum Arthropoda; class Insecta; order Trichoptera; family Limnephilidae; genus Hesperophylax; species Hesperophylax consimilis. The sequence continues at coordinate 9,304,317 of NC_142839.1, read as the reverse complement.
ACGTTTCGATAAAATATGGAAAAGAATATTTAATAAATAATATTAATTAACTAGCCAAAGTTTTTCGAAATCAGACGTAGATTGTTATTTTCCTCTTTGATTTTTAAACTCCAAGTGTGCCAAATTTCATCAAGTATCAAAATTCTCCTTAAGGGATGGGAAAAGAGAATGGGGGTGATTTTTGAATCTCGTATGGACAGTGACTGACAGTCTCTGCTCAACTATTAGATGCGTATTTCGACCAATAATCGCCCTTTGTCAGTTGCATCCCTCGTTATTTTGTCCTTACTCTAATAAATTAACACTGTATTTTCTTCATGCTGTCCGTTGAAATACCTAATATTTTAAAACCACTTTTTAATGTCTTCCAGTTAACTTTCTCGCGGATGAGAAACATACGTAACAACAAAAAATCAATATTGAAAACGAAAATTCGGTGAAAATCTCGCCAAAATTAAATTATATGTACCTACCGCCCAGAAATACTAGACAATAACTTTTTCTGCGACAATTCAATACATTGCTGAAATATACGAATTTATCACTCCATTGTGAATATAATATTTTTATGTGTAGTTCTTTATTTAATTTAATTATATATTTCATTTGATTATATATCTTATCTTAAATATTTCCCTGGTTGCATTTTTCATTTGCTAATCTTTTTTTTAAAGATGTTTGCTTTCTGTGTAATTTCAACCGTGTTAAACTAATTTTATAAATCCATACCATTTACTTACCACAACAATTTAACAATCAACACAACTGCATTTCATTTATATAATAATAATAATAGTAATATTATTACGGCGCACAGCAACAATGCTAACTGATAATAAATTGGCCTCGCAGTTGGCTGGGAAAAAGCCCTCTCTAATGGACATCATCCCTATGTACTTGTACAGGTACTAGTAAGTCTCAACTGTTCTTTCATTTCATTCGTTTGTAAATTATTAACGATGCTTTTCCTTCTTTTGATTTTTACTTTTGTTATTTTTGTTTCTTTCTTTTATAAATCTGTATTTAAATTAAGATTGTTATTTATAATAGGACATTAAGCATAATGTCGTAAGAAAGCGGGTGGGGTGAAGAAAAGTCCAGCTGTGGAGCAGTTAGTACGGCAGTCCTGCTACAGCAGAATCCTTAATGAGGGCAATCAGGCCTCCGCTTAGCGAAGCAACTTCTCCCTGGACTAACACTCTGGCCTTTAGTGTATTTTTTCACTTAGTGCTAGTGATTAGTCTTCATTCACTTCTGTTATCTGCAAATTAAAACGCTGCTATGCGATGAGTTCCATTCTGGGGGGGCAATATTGTCACAGTCACGGGGCACGGCGTTCATGAAGGCAAAGTGTCGCTCGAGATATTATAGCTGAAGCAGGTGCCTGCTGGAAAGCTTTCTAGGCACTTTTTTGTTTCTTTTAATAGATGAAACTAAGCTGAACTGCCGAGGATAACAATATATTTTACGGGACAACTATTCTTGACCAGTGGCGTCTGGTGACTTTTATCGTAGTTGGTCGATGATTAGAGGGCGATATTATTAATAATAATGATTAATCATCTCATGGGCGCTTGACTACTGTATTTATTTTTAATATTACATTTAAAATTCTTTCATTTTCATTATCTTGACGAAGAAGCCATTGGTTTTGAAACCTGTAGATTATTATTGATTAAAAGTGGTGTGTACAAAGTATTTCATATTATTTATTTAACTTATAACTTATTGCTTATACTTATAACTAATAACTTACAGCTAAGACGTACCTATTATTAATCAGACTTAGAGGTGACCACTTACAACTAGGACTTATAACTAACACTTGTTTTGGAATAACTTTATGAGAAAAACCTCAAAATGTTAAGTTTAATCATTAAAGACAATATTAACGACTCTCAAACGAAAAATATGAAACAGAAAAATCAGAAAAAGATTCGGTCGCATCTAAGAAATGAACCCAGGACAGGCCTTGCCGGGGCTTTGCTCTCATTAAAATGTATTTTCGTTGTGATTTGATATTTTCACTGCCAAAAGTATTATCGTGATTTATCTTTAGGGTATTATGTGGGTGTTGCTAAATTGAATTTGTACATGAAGTCCTTGGAAGACCCAGCACGTCTGATTATAATTGAAATCCACCAAAACCATATTAATAGAAACGGTGGGGCGAAGCTTAATTTCTTGGAATCCGGTACTTGACGGCTACACAAAAGTAAACGCCGAAAAGCACATTAATTTACCCAATCATTATTCTCCATTATCCATAATCACAACATACATACACATATTTTCACCACATTCTACACCTCTGTCCTTATGATGTACACTGTAACACTCTCCGAAATGTTGGCTAAAGGCGGAAGAAGCTATAAAATGTGTTTTATAATTTTGTAATTTTTAAACGAAAATGATCGATAAATTATTGTATGTATGAAGGTTTTTCAATATTCTGATAGCCTCACCGATTCTCGAAAATCTTCAAAACAAAAACATTTTCACCCACAAGTCACGATCCGCCACTGTACTTGACAACGACGTGATAGTTACTTTAGAAGTCGAAATATCTGTCCAACTCGTAAACGGTGAATGAATTATATTGGAACCAAATGAAAACTCAACCACTGAATATCGAACGTGCCCGTTTCCGTTCACCCACTTTATGCAAATGGCGACTCGTCGCCCTCCGATGTCGTATTCGAATAACGTTATATTTATTAAAAACCTCGGAAAGATAGATCATAGACCTGTTTTTCTTATTGTTGACTGTTGACTACACCCTAACATTTTCCTGACGCTTAAATTTTATGTCCCCTTAACAAATCGTCTTCTTCTCCCAATAATAAATGACAGTAGTTCCGAGTTCCCAGCTGCCGGGTGAAGCCGGGAGACTGGATGTTAGAGAGCAGTGTTGCCAGATGCACGGCTTTTATCATCTTTCATGGTTTTTTGGGTCATTTAAACTTCAATGGTTTTTTCAAAAATACCACGTCTAGCAAAAATCACTAAAAATAAACTCATGCATATGTACTTTTGAATGACATGCGACTTTTTTTACATGGGCTGCGTGGGGGAAATTTCGAATTCATATGTTGTTTATCCTTACCGAATACTGTAGAAATGAGATCCCAGTATGATCGTGTGAGAAATGTGGAGATTCACAAAAGAATACAAGGTTGACGAAAACGTAATAAGTAGGTAAGATTAAGAACGGGACGCTTAGATGGTTTGGGCATGTAGAGCGAATAAACGAAGAAAGGAGTGAAAGGAGAATATATAATACGAATTCGAATGGTAGAAAAGGAACCCCCGAAGAAGACATGCAACGAACCCCCAGCACGATCAAGTGAACAAAATACTTAGGTCGGGCGATGTCAAGAGTCAGAATAACAGAAGGATATGCACGAGACGACATATGGATGTGAACTTAATATATTATCATTAAAAAAATATTGAGTACTTACCTACATTAACTACTGTAAAATGTAGAGAAACAATAAATTATACATTAATATTAAGTTATGGGATGGCTTATTTTATTAAGAAAATATTTTTTAATGTATTATCTGAATTTAAATAAAATAAATAACTTTTTAAACTCCACTATTTATTTTATGTGAATCTTGAGTGTAAATTTTTTTGATAAAGTGTTATTATAGATAATTTACTTGGGTTTCTTTTCTTAAATTCTCAATAAAAAAAATACTTAAAACTTATGTTTTAAACCTATCAAAACGGGTGTATTTATTAAAAAATATTGTTTTTTTACCCCAAACAGGGTTTTACATTTTTGGGATATGGCATCACTGGTAGAAAGAGAGAAAGCGAGCCACCAGGAGCACAGCAGAGCGTGTGCGAGGGAGCCAGAGAGCTCCCCGCTGACTCGACAGTTCACAATCCATTGCTTTTTATCTTATTCTCTTTTCCCTTCTTGGCTCCGTGGACTGCGGATTTCTAGGATGGCTTATGCTTTACGGGAATTTCTATTACGCTGTTTTGTCTGGGGCTCAAGCACTCCGTTATTTTAAAAGGATAACTTTTTACGTGCCAAAACGTTTACAGCTAATCCGCTTCCTCATACTTTGCACAATATCCCCGTCAAAGTAGTTTTGCTTCTCTGCTTCGGTGGCAATACAGATTAGGTACAACCCCCGCATTCATATTGCATCAAGCCTCATTTAGCGGTGGCTTCACCACTGGTGGAGTAGACTTTATTATGATTTATCTGTGCTTAAAAAATTAAGATGCCAATTCTCCAAGTTTCCTCACAAATAAACTTCAATGAGAGCAAAAAATTTTATGAAATTATTTTATAATAGGGGCATACTATTAAACCCGTTTTAAATTTTACACTACTGATAACAGCCATCAATATACGGTAAATGGTACCCGAGGGGGTTTTTAAAACACTGTTTTTTTTTCTTTAATATAAATTTAATATTACAATTTATTTGTATTCTCTCGACTACTATACTAGTCTCTTTTCCGTATCATGGTAGTCACACATATGTTATGTTATATTGTAATGTAATATAACTGAATGATAAAAATAAAATAAATTACAAATATGGAAAAAATTTAAAACTCAAATTTAAAATTTTCATATTGTTAAAATACACATATTACAAGTATGGTAAGTTTTTAGATTCTCACGGCCAAAACCATTTTTGTTTTTGGGGTGTTATGCCGTGTTGCGCTAACTCTTTCTTTAGCCGACGTTTCGGACAGCGTTGCAGTGTCCATCATCAGGGCAGATCCGGTAGATCACATCTTCGGATCTACCGGATCTGCCCTGATGATGGACACTGCAACGCTGTCCGAAACGTCGGCTAAAGAAGGAGTTAGCACAACACGGCATAACACCCCAAAAACAAACAGCAAAAATATTACAAGTATATACATATTTCTCTTTCGAAGTCAAAATTATGGAACTCGGTAGTATATAAAGCAGTGAAGATTTTCCAAGAAATGCCATCCAATATAATAGAAGAAGAAAATGTATTCAAATTTAAAAATTTCGTGTGGACAAAAAATTTTAATCAGGTAATAGTTAAAAAAAAGCTCCCCTCTTCCAAATATCCAATGTTGAACCATTGTTAAACACGGTTAGTAAAAAGGGATATAGTATTATTTGACTTTATGTTGTGATTAGTTTTTGGGTTACTATAACGTGTTGGGCTTCCACCTTATTTAGCCAACGTTTCGGACAGCGTTGCAGTGTCGATCGTCAGGGCAGATTTGTAGATTTTATTGATGTGTCTGTCCATGCCGTTTCCTATTAAACTATTAGTACATTCCAAATATAATGCAACTCGTATTCACGTACGTGCATTCGACCTGAAAATATACATTGACGAAATGCGAAAACATCTTTTTTTTATGAATGTTTCGACATCGCGATAACACATTCGTGGTTTACTAAAAGTTTATTAGAAAATCTATCCATTCATTCGTTCAAGGCCTGCAATCCAGTTTTTTTTAACCGGGTAGTTTTCTCCGTGCACAATCTACACATCTGCCTTCATGATGAACACTGTAACGCTGTCCGAAATGTTGTCTTATTAAATGATGCAGAAAAATGTGGAACCGATAATATGGCATTCCGCCTTTAAATTGAGGGATTAAAATGTGGATCTGATAATGTGGAATTTCGCCTTTAAATTGAGGGGTTAAAATGTGGAACCGATAATATAACATGCCGCCTTTAAATTGAGTGGTTGAAATATGTGAAACCGATAATATGGCATTCCGCCTTTAAATTGAGGGGTTGAAATGTGGAACCGATAATATAATATTCCGCCTTTAAATTGGGGTGTTAAAATGTGGAACCGATATTATAAAATTCCGCCTTTAAATTGGTGGGTTAAAATGTGGAACCGATAATATAACATGCCGCCTTTAAATTGAGGGGTTAAAATGTGGAACCGATAATATAACATGCCGCCTTTAAATTGAGGGGTTGAAATATGGAACCTATAATATGGTATTCCGCCTTTAAATTTAGGGGTTGAAATGTGGAACCGATAATATAACATTCCGCCTTTAAATTGAGGGGTTAAAATGTGGAACCGATAATATGGCATTCCGCCTGTAAATTAAGGGGTTAAAAGTTGTAACCTATAGTATCGCATTCCGCATTCAAATTGAGGGGTTAAAATGTGGAACCGATAATATGGCATTCCGCCTTTAAATTGAGGGGTTAAAATGTGGAACCGATAATATAACATGCCGCCTTTAAATTGAGGGGTTGAAATATGGAACCTATAATATGGTATTCCGCCTTTAAATTTAGGGGTTGAAATGTGGAACCGATAATATAACATTCCGCCTTTAAATTGAGGGGTTAAAATGTGGAACCGATATTATAAAATTACGCCTTTAAATTGATGGGTTAAAATGTGGAACCGATAATATAACATGCCGCCTTTAAATTGAGGGGTTAAAATGTGGAACCGATAATATGGCATTCCGCCTGTAAATTAAGGGGTTAAAAGTTGTAACCTATAGTATCGCATTCCGCATTCAAATTGAGGGGTTAAAATGTGGAACCGATAATATGGCATTCCGCCTGTAAATTAAGGGGTTAAAAGTTGTAACCTATAGTATCGCATTCCGCATTCAAATTGAGGGGTTAAAATGTGGAACCGATAATATGGCATTCCGCCTTTAAATTGAGGGGTTAAAATGAGGAACCGATATTCTAAAATTACGCCTTTAAATTGATAGGTTAAAATGTGGAACCGATAATATAACATGCCGCCTTTAAATTGAGGGGTTAAAATGTGGAACCGATAATATGGCATTCCGCCTTTAAATTGTGGGATTAAAATGTGGATCTGATAATATGGCATTCCGTATTCAAATTGAGGGGTTAAAATGTGGAACCGATAATATGGCATTCCGCCTTTAAATTGAGGGATTAAAATGTGGATCTGATAATATGGCATTCCGTATTCAAATTGAGGGGTTAAAATGTGTAACCGATAATATGGCATTCCGCCTTTAAATTGAGGACTAAAAATAATAAACTAAAGCTTCAATTTTACTGCAAACGATGTTGCTAGTGAATAATAGTTACATTGCCCTAGAAATTCCAGTCAGAAGAAGCCGAGCATATTCGATTGTTTTTGGTAGCACACAAATTCTCCAGCCCATGATGGAAGTGCCAACTGATAGTAGTTAACTTAATTTGGATTAGGTCGTATGCGCGTGGAAAGAAATAAATCCAGAAAAACTGAATGCATGAGCCAAAATGGAAATTATGTATTTATATTACTTAACTTGTAGAGGTTTTTTTAACGGTATGACGAAATTGAGGTGGGTTATTTCTTTAGAAGGCAAAAGTTACATTGACAGATGGATTATTCGAATCAAAGAAAGTTGGAGGGGATGTAATATTGCTTTGTGGCTTGGGATACGTTAAGGATAATGCACAGAGAGAAGAGAAAGCGTGAAATTGGTTTTTTTTTCAATACAGTCGTGTAGGTGTGAAAACACGCAACAATGTTTTTATTAAAGGCTTCAACTTTCTATTATTCTATTAATTTTATCATTTTATTCTATTTTATTTTCAATTTATTCTGTTTTTTTTTCTGTTCTATCTTTTTGTTTTTGATCATATATTTTTTGTATCTCTATAAGGAATGTGTGGAACTGCACTAACCTCCCCACATACCGGAATAAACAGGTTATTATTTATTTTTATGCTTCCGATTTTGTTGTCCGGGTTAAATCTTCCCCATAGGAAAAACTAAACCCTTCCACTCACTTTTCCACAAATGAAAAGCTAGTCAATCAACACTATGCAAGTGCATTATATAAGTAAAATAAATACAAAAACAAATAATAATAATAATTATTATTATTATTATTGAAAACTAATTTTATTATATCTCAGTAAGTCTGCGTTGTTTCTTAAATATTAAATCCTTACTATCCCGTACGTATACTTATATATAACACGTGACGCAGGTTGTTGAGTGGGGGGGGGGTTTATTTAGGCGTAAATTCAACATTTTTGTAAAAAGCTTTGTAGATAAACGTAGCTTACGTCACGGGCGGGCTTGTGGCGCGACTTCAACCCTAAACCAACTCGACGGGGATACGCCACGGAGGGAATGGAAACAGACAGTAGAAAGCTGGGACTAGTAAGATGCGAGAACGTAGTCCATGTAGAAATATATAACCTAGGAGCTAGATAAGTATTGATTGGATGTAATTAGCTCTGTTTGCATTCTGCGAGTTAGCTCTCGGTCACAGGTGTCGCTCTGCATCTTCAGCTTACATTAATAACCTCCATATCTCTCGCACCTTGTTCAGTGCTGTACAGTATTGTACAGAGTACAACTCTCGCATAGTCACGGTCTGGGGAGTGAACCCACTCCGAATTACAAAATCTCAAGCGTTTGAAATTGTCATAGAATGTATCATCCGTGTGATGAGTATATGGTAGAGGTTCCCAACTTTTTTCGGGTCGCGAGTCGCGACCCCATTTTACCAAAGCAAAGTGATCGCGACCCCGACGGAGAGGGTGGTCTCATGTCCTTGAGACTGCAGGGTTTCATCTATATGTAATACACAATAGTCTTTCTATTAACTTTCTCACAAATATCAATTTTCATTATTTTATTCGGATTTCAAACATTGAAACTCAATATCTCAGTTTCGTGCAAGTGTGCAAAATTTGTGATAATTACACTCCACACCCACACGTACGCGCTTGCCTAAGCTAGCTCAAATTTTTCCATATCAAAACCTCCTAGATCACAATGGACCCTCATTCAATTCAACTTGTGTGAGATTTTAAAAAAATTGTCGGTATATTTTATTTTTATCAAATTATTCTATTTTTTTATGTTTTAGTAAATTTAATAAACACACACTTTTAAGGTTCTCTTACATGTTAGATGGCTGATTTGATGCATTTTCCCGGCCTTGTGATCTAGGAGGTATTGGACATATGCGATCGGAGATTTGCCGATGAATATTCTTGGCGACATAACTTTTCGTAAATTGCAATTATTTGGATATAACATTATAATGTTATTCAAACTTGTTTGAAAATTAACACTAATAATAATTTATTTTTGCCGTTTCGGGCGGCGGCGTAATAGAAAACCTTCCGCGACCCTATTTGGGGTCGCGACCCTTTAGTTGGGAACCTATGAGTGGGTCTGAGAGCTGCCTGGTGCTGCTGTAACTCCAGCCCGGTATGCCGGGCACGTTTCGGCCCGCCCGCCTCCCGCCCTCCCGTCCTCCCGCCCTCGCTGGCCCCGCCGCGTGCGCTGAATTCACTCAGTCCCATCACACACGGGACGTGGAGGGACCTGCCAGCCAGCCTCCAGCCACCGTCCAGAGGCCTTCATAGTGCAGGTGGCGCCATCACTCATCGAGTCCACGGAAACTGTACATAAAACCAGTCGGGAAATGCCAAAAGTAGATAGATCTCCCGGTGCATGTACGAGTACAGTACATACTAGATTCGAGCCGTATGTGTTTGGATATGGGCGGTGCGCGGTGGGAGGAGGCACTCCCCTCGAAGGAAGGAAACTTTGGAACGCTTTCCGTTCCAAACTCTTATTCCGTCGGAAAACGCGGGCGATAATAAGAGACGAACGTGTTGTGTACGTAACATTCAATTTATTTTCTTCTTAAGAAATCTAACCATATATCATTTTTTTCCATTTTCACTCCGCGAGGCACACAAAGGGCCCCCGCTCCTCCCGCCCCCCGAGCGGCGTCTCTCGTGTCGGCTTTTTATACCCTGAAAACATTCTTATTAGTCCGGAGCCGAAGCTAGGCACTTTCCCTAGCTCCTACACCTATGTACAATGTACATTCCTATTCGTATTTGCCTATTAAATAAATAATCATATTTTGGCGAGACGCTGACTTACTTTCAATTTACCAATTTGTGATACGTCTAGAGGTATATTATTTATGATATGAGTTTCAAAGTATTAATGTTAGGCAACACGAGACTCGAACAGACAGAAAATAATGTATCAACTTCGTGGTAGGCAGGAGATACGTTAGATTCAAATTAGATGGGTGCTTGAACAGACACTCTCTTAGAATAGTGAAGAGTAATGTATACGATTTGCTAATGGGAATAAGAGTAAAGCTGTGCACTTCGGCTTATAGATTAGCCCACAGACATCGGGGAAATTTTCTAACCCGGATTTTTTATTCTGTTCCACATAACATTATTACAGTAAAAAAGATAGTAAAATCCCCAATTATCGCCATTTTCTTTAACATTAGAAAAGATCCGTTAAACGCCGCATATAGGTCCATTTCGTTTTGATGAGCAGAAACCTTTGTCAAAAAACAAAATGTCGCTAATTGGCTATTGGAGGCCAATGTTACATATGAATTTCGGTGAAAAACCTCATCAAATTTTTAAACACTTCACATTTTCTGTGTTGGGATATGTAATTATGTTCAAACACATTTTGTAAGAAGCTGAGATATTATCTTCGACACGTAATCTACATCCAAAGATCAATTTTGAATTCTGGGAAAGGGGTAAAAACTGCTCTTAAAAAACTGTTTTCAGGGAATTTTGAAAACTGTTGACAAATAGCTTTTTCCGGGCAAAAAGTTCCGCGAAAATCGAAAAAAAAGCTCGTCACGCGCCGCCACCGCGCTCGTAATCGTATTTTCTCACAATACCTTTTCTGTCTACCATTTTTCTTTGGAATATTGTAAATATTGAGATTAAATGAAAATATTTTAACTTCTCATCTTTCTAGGAAAAATAATAAATTTTAACTTTCGTTTCACAATATATATATATCATGTGGGTTGTATCAAAGGTACTAAGTTAATTATAAAATAACTTGCTAGACTATTTATATCTATTCATATTAAAATTCCTGTTTATTTTTGTAATAATCAATTATAATTGGTGTTTATTTAAATTATTTTACCTATCACGAGGAAGAAAACGCTCGGATTCCAATATTTGCTACTGTACCGCCATCTGTACAACTTATACTCAAGTTGTGGCTTCGAAATATGGTTGGAAGCTCGGCTCATATTAGTGACTGGGGCGGCCGCACTTTTCAACGGCGCCCGTGTAACTTTCAGTCAAAATGTCTGCATTTATTTTCGGATATTTGTGAAGTTATTTCATTACAATACGGCATTGGATTTGGCGTATCTAGTTCCCTTTTCATTTTGAGAAATTGATATTATAATCTTGATTTCCCTGATGCAAAAGTAATCACATTTGAATGCGCAATACACACTACGTACCAGTAATTAGTTAATCAGTCCCTTTAGAAACAAATTGTTTAATAAAAAACTTGTCCCTTAAAATCGCAGCCTTTTTAAATTATTTATTAATTTTTTCTTACCATACGAATTTCAAACATCTTCATAATTTGTTATACTACATAATATATTTTCTCTTGTGATTCTGTGTGTAACTGTGGTTCAAAAAACTGAAAAAATTAATTTGCCTTGAATTTAAGTGTCATTTTCAAAATTGGAACTGATTGTGGGAACAATTCAGATAAGCGGTAAAGTAGGTACCCAAATTATTATATTTTAATTAAATAATTGATACTTCTATATCTATATGGAATGTGTATTTCTTTTGTTGACATTTTTGACAAATCACGTAATTTTTAAATATTTTTCAATTTTTCAGCAAATATTTTTTATAGGTACTTTCTGCAACAAATCCTACAATTATTACATCTCGTGAGTTTTAACGTGTCTGCTCCAGTAAGTACAAATTGCGGAATTCAGTTAATAGTGGAATACAATCGTTTGTGTACTCTAACTGCCTGGCAAGCAATGAAAATGTATTCATCGAGTTATTCAGAGTAGCGATGGGTCATGACTCATTTTATTAAAAGTCGGAGTCACGGTGCCATTTCAATATTTTCGTAAGGCTCAAAGAGTCGACTCAATTGAACGAGAGCTGTCAGCTTACAGCGTATGAGAAATTAGAATACTGTGCTCCCCGATATGGCTCATAGCGTAAGCGTATGAATGATCGTACTACTCTCGATACCGGTACCCCACCATGTTACACTATTTGATATAATATTATTTGATAACGATAGCAATTAATATTTAGATACTTTTAAGGAGCTATTTTTCTAATATGTCTCCCGAAAAAAATATTATCCGTTCTATTAAGCCGTGGTACGACTCATCAAAAGAGCTACTTCAATAATTGTGCGGCTCGTTCATGAACGACATATCGCTAATCCTGAGTATATTATTATTAGGGTTAGAGAACTAACCTATAATTATACAGGGTGTCCGGAAACTCGTAGTACAAGCGGGAAACTGGTGAATCTACATCACATTTGGAGTCGATTTTGTAGTATTTTTTTTTTTATTTGAGGTTTCGTTATCGAGTAAATCGAGTTTGAGTTGATTTTTTTTTTTTTTTTTTTTAATCAAATTCTTATAAATTATTACTGAAGATCAAAGTACCCAACTAATTAAAACTATTTGAAAGTAAAACAAATGAAGAAACTCGGATTTGAAGAATTATTTTGAAATCACCCTTCATTTAACCCGGTGTAATCATAAAATATTTCTGCTCTGCAGGGTTAAAACATCTGTTATTCAACCCTAAACACCAGAAAAAACTTTAACCCTAAAATAGCCGAAAAATATTTTTTTTTGGTTTTTTTTTTTTTTTGAAAATGCTCAAATCAAAAAACTTTATGTTTTTTTGGGTTCCCCATGTGGTGTAGATTCTCCAGTTTCCCGCTTGTACTACGAGTTTCCGGACACCGTGTATATACATACACCAAAAACTTGTGGGTTACAATCAAAGAAGCAGCTGATATTGACAGTGTTGTTGAAACTGGAAGTTACCGCGTTGCAGTGTAACGCCGTACTCAGCGAGTCCGCAACTCGCACGACACGGCGAGCTTTCGCATAGATTAAATGATCGAAAAATAGGACATTATTGACACTTTTGTAGCTGAATTTTTTTTTTTTCAATTTTTTTTTTGTTTGATCATTTTCCGGATTCTTTCAGTTTGCGGAAGCGCAGCATCCCCAAACTTAAAAATCTTCATGCAATAGGTACCTACCTACCTACTCATATACCATGTTGTGAAATCAAACAATTGCTTTTCACTGCGATTGCGATTGCGGTCATTGCGGATAATAATACTTATATTCAACAATATGGTAAGTTCACTTAAAGCTTCAATTAAACTCCCATTATAATATATATTACAGGTTTATTTAATCCTTATATATCATACATTACATAATTTTAAATATAAAATGAAATGAGTCCTTGCCTAAAATGATTCTTGAAACCTTCGAGCCCAATGTTGAAAAAGTCAAGAGACCTAGAGATATCATTTAGCAGCATCATACCTCTTTTAATGCTATGCTGAGCCAGAACATCCGTTCTGCCATGTGGAATACAGAGCAAGTCGTGATGTCGTCCATGGCGGTAGTTGTTCGGTACGAACAATTTATAGCATTCCGAGAGATATGGGCTGTTAATGAAGTGGGCTGTGATTATTTTAAACTGTAAGGGTCCCATTCCTCCTAGATTGGAGACTTTCATAGCGCATCTCAGAGAGCAAATCCATGTGATGCATGAATCTCGGGTACTCACCATGCATTCTCATATAAATATAACTAAGGCGGGTTGTTCCAGAGAATTTTAACAATTCTTCAAATGTCAAACTTAATTTTCAAGTTCTGTGAAAGTTCTGTCGAGTAACTGGCCTATAATAACTGGAATTGAATAGGATTATGACTAAGAACATTGAAATTTGTTGAATTGTTCAAATTTTACGAAACAACCCATCCTTAAACACATATTTTTGAATTTGTTCTAATTATTTAATGTATTTTGCTGGTATGGGGCCCAAAGAGCAGAAGCGTATTCTAGTTTTGATCGTATAATGCAGTTGAACATCGATGTCATTGCTTCGGGATTGGAAAATTGTTTACTTGTTCTTATCACAAATCTTTTTTTTTAACTCTTCTGCAAATCATCTAAGTAAAGATTCAGCCGTCCAATTTTTGGTCGAAATTATATGAGCTGTTATTTCTTCAATAATGCAGTGACCAGAAATAAAATTCTGGTTGGAAAAAACTGTGTTGTACACCATTCAAGTATCTTTGCTACTCCAGTACACAAATTTTCTGCTTTGTATTTAATAGAAATATCATCCTTTCGAATACGGTTCTGCGTTCTGCATCCACCTTCATAGTTTTGTTTAGCTTTTAGTATTTAAGATGAAAGAAGCGACGATGAAATATGGTTTAATTTAGTCACATGTTGGCATATTATTACATTAATGACGCTATTTTTGACTTGTTATTAGTAGCTCGTTATTAAAATGTATTATTACAATGTAATGTTTATTATAAATAGTGATTTTTTACTACGAGTAGTTTTACTATCTGTAAGTGGGCAGAACGTAACCTAATAATAAATTTGTGGTGTATACATATAGCGCCGCCATTTTCTTGGAAATATCACCTCATGGCCGCTTTACAACTTAAGGTTTTTAACCTATAACTTATCACTTGGTACTTATAACTTGTCACTTAAATAATAGCTTACAGCTTAGATTTATACTGGTGACTTACAACTAAGATTCATTCAAAGAAACTTAGAGAACTTAGACTTATAAATAGCGATTTACATGTAATACTTATATAGCTCATCATTTACAACTAAGATTTATAACTAGTAACTTAAACCTAAGGTATGTAGTTATGTTGGTACACGGAGAGAAATGAGTATTGCTGATTTATTAAAATCCGGTTAAAAACGCGATTGCAGGCTGTTTCCTAATAATATTTTAGTACAGTCCTAATATATCGGAACACGTGCCCCTGCGTTGGCCTTAATATTATCCATTCATGAAATGCGGAATATTCGGATTTTTATGAACACGTTTTCCGACATCGTGATTATACATTCGTATCTTACTAAAAGTTCATTAGGAAACCTATCAATTCATTCGTTAATGGCCTGCAGTCCCATTTTAGATTTTTAATAAATTAGCATTATTTTATATCAATAATGCTGTAGACGGGTACATTGTTTTATTGTATATCTTACATCGTCCTTTATCTGGATGACATTCCTAGTTCATTGTCTACTGCATTTGACTGGCAGTAGACTTCGACCGACTGGCTCTCCAAGAATTCAGGAACCTAAGAGAATGCGTCATTAAAATTATATAAAGGCCACTTAATAAAGTAATTGGTGTGCGTGAATACTACTCCACTACGGGTTGTCCTTTGTATGTGTGGCACTTGAATGGGTCGTGTATATGTGTATGTGTCTCTGAGCGTGCAGCAGGCAACAACCGTCGGCCTCCGAAACGCAGCTTGTAAATTTATGATATGTAAAACGACAAAATAGTTTCTGATAACTGCCCAAATACAAAATAAACTAATTGCATCCCCGTTTGGGGATGTTGTGTATCTGAATTAAGTGGGGGTGTGGAGGTTGAGAAGTACTTAGCTATTATAATAATAATAATATCTTTATTTAGGAAAGTTTACACATTACAACTATAAATACATATTATGGTGTACATTGATTTGTAACTTTTATTTTTAAGTTTAAAAAATTAACAGAAAAATACAAATATAATATTGTGAAGGTAAAAAGAAAATAAAAGTACAGTTGAGGTTTCTCAAATACCGCCTCACTAGGCTAGCCTGTGTTGAGGCAGAATTTTTCGTATTAGTTTCTAAGATCTTTAAACATACCTATACTTGTATTAAGAAGTATTCGCTCAATAATGTGGTGACTTCTATAACTGCGAATTTGGGTGAATGCACCGGTGAAGGCCCTATTCTTATTTTCGATCCAAGTTTTTACATTATCTTTGATTTTTTTTTGTGAATCACATTGTTTTATGCTGTCTGGAAGAATGTTGTAGAGTCTTGTCGCAAAGTATTTAAAGTTTCGTTGACCAAACGTAGTATGTGTTATCGGTATTTGTAGTAAGTTTTTGTTGTTGCTTCGAGTACATTGTGTGTTTGAACTTTTTTCGTAGTAATTATGTATGTATGTATTGAGATCTGATCTTTAAAAATAGATAATGCAATTTCATGCAGCGTTTTGATTCTGAACGGTGGTCTCACCATGATATTTAGTTATTTAGTTACGCCCAAATTAAGCTTTATACATTTACCATTTTTGGCACATTATGCGTAATATGTAATACGGTATGTTATGCAGCAATATAAAGTTAAAAACGTTTAAAATAAAATTTAAAATATAGAAACAAATTCACAAAATAGTAAATACAACCGAAAGAAAATAAAAAGTATTTAGTGGTAGTGTTTGAATTTGATTTATAAATTTAATGATCATACGGAGAAAAATGAGTATTGATAATTTATTAATGATTACATAATAAGAATAATAATCCCAACTATACAGGGGTTGGGAAGGAGATGAGAGAGAGAATGATGTGAAAATATCTGGCTATTAATATATGAAATCCTCAACACGACTTAAGCCATTTAAGCTTTTAGTGCTTTAATGCTAAATTTCACAGATTTCATATCAACACCGCTGCTGATGTTTTTACTGATCATTTTTTATAAATTTCATCTGCATCGCTTATCTCTTCTTGGTTTTAGATTATATACAGCCGCTTTTGGAATCCTTTAGACCAGAGGTCCCCAAACTTTTGTCCCGTAGACCACGTGCCGATTTTTTTTCTGTTTTGAGTAGACCCCCTGCTTTCCTTATATAACTTTTTTACGAATTCATCAACTTCAATGTGTTTTTGAAGCTGACGCATTGATAGGTTTTACTTTAGAGTGGAAAAATTAAATATATGTATATATAGGTGTTGTTTTATAGTTACACATATATTAAGTAAAACACAAAATACAAATCTAGTAATAATTATAATTTAAGTCAAAAGATTCGTTATATCATAAGTTTTAACCTTTTTATATTTTGTATTTCAAAACTAACTATCGTAACATACTTTTGGCTACGAAACACTAGTTAACTAAATATATATATTTGAAAATATTTGTTTAACGCTTTTCTTCTCAGAATTCGGGAAACAAATTAAAAGTGTTGATCTCTGACATTTCTATTTATAAAGAAAGAACTAAATCGTGCCATCCTTGCAAAGCTCTGGTGCAAGTTTTTTCAAACGTTGCTATTGAGCGCATGGGCGCAACACGTTGCTACTAGTATCAAATTTGCAAGTTCCACTCTCTTACACCCCCATTTACATCTAATGCACCTCTATTTTTTTTTCATTGACATGAACCCCCTGCAGGTCCCCGGGGTCGATATAGACCACTTTGAGAATGATTGCTTTAGAAGAATATATTTCTGAGGAAGTCCGTCAAATAAAAATATTTTTCAATCCGATTATTTGCTTCCCCTCCCCCTTATATTATTACATAAATGTTTAATGTTCGCAAGGTCGGGCCGCGGAATTTCAATGCTTTGTATCCCTGCCTCAAGAATATGGCTTAAAATATGCAGCGTCCAAAGGTTGAACGCGTCTGGTGAAGACATAATGAGATCTATACTAAATAATGAATGTGCGGCCCGTCCTATCGTTACCAACTACCGCATCCAGTAGCTAAATGTAGGTACTAGGTACAAGTACCTAACCATACCCAATATACACTGTACCATTATTATAGTATTATATTGAAAATACATTACCTACAACATTATTATCTCCATGCCTACAGCAGTCGCACTAAATTCCCTATTGTCAGGAGTGATTATCAAAAATATGGTTTTTTTAATCACTTAGACATTTTATCCCAAAAAAACGAATCTTCTGAAAACCATTGACATCTGTCGATGTGTAAATTTCCTAGAACTTTTTCGTCGTTTTTATCATAAAACCTTGTGATGTGTTTTGTGGTTATTTTTAATTTATAATAATGTAACTAACCAACCGTCACCCTGTTTCTCCGCAGGGTAGGCAAGGGAAGACACCGCCAAACAACTAGGTCTTGAAACACACTCCCTTACCTCCTCTTATTCTGACTCTTGACATGGCCCGACTCAAGTATAAGATTCACGTGATGGTGCCATTCTTTCACGGGCTTCCCTGACTTTTCTAACATTCAAATTAGCGTCATATATTATTGTCCTTAGACTTCTTTCTTGGTTTTGTTATGCTCGTCCGGAGATTTAGGAAAAGACAGCGGTTGCACTCTGTGAGCGGTGCAGGTGATATTTGAGGATATGGTTGATAACTGGTGATTTTCCACAAAAACGGCGCTATATAAACCATCCAAATATTATTAGTATTATTTTGTCAGACAAGTAAATTAACCTGATGTTGTTCAGCAGCAGCACAAATAGAACAATCACATATGATTGGGTTTTTTATTGTATATAGAAAAACAGAAAATGTTAACCTAACCAGTTCTAAAATAATAATGACATTGATATAAAGAAATCTTCATCCTTTATACTATTTGATGAAGTAAATTATAGTTGTCGGTTTCTTTTTTGGGATTTATTAATGGGAACTTTAATTAATTTAAAATATCGAGGCGATTTTATCTATGGTCCTACACACATAAAGTATTCACAATTCATGTTGCGTCATACGTATTATCCAAATGATGATATATGTGGTCTTAATCAATAATATATATATATATAATTGCGTAGCTCGCATTTGGCATCTGATATTACAAGACTTTCAATATAATAGGTATTACAGTTTCTAACAGTTCATTCGCTCTACATGCTCCATTCCATCTAAGTGTCTCTTTCTTAATCTTACTCATTACGCTTACATCAGCCTTGCATTCTTTGCGATCTAAAGAATCTCCACATTTCTTACATCATATACTAGTCCTAGACAGAGGCGCATGTAATCGCACTTAAGAGGAAGCTACGAGCCAAAAAAGTGTATATTCTTGGTGTACCTTATATTGTAGGTAATAAAATCCCTTGACAAACGGAGTGTAGAAACTTTGGATTTCAAGCATAAAACTTGTTTTTATTTATTTTGTAAATAATTTTATAAGAAAGTAAAAAAGTTAATCGGGTGAAACTGTCACAGATAATCTTAGCTATAAGACTGTATTTTTATTAAAGTTTTTTCCTTTACGCGTTCATACATTGCTATTGAAAATATATTTTTTTTAGTAGTTTACATTTGTATTTTTATTGAGTAATTTATTATTTTTATTTGTATTCTACTCAAGCGAAACGATAGGAAAACCTTCAATTTATCTAAAGCATATTTTTGGTATTCATAATGTACCTACACCAATTCGTTATAAAGATTAATCAAAATAGTGATATAGCATTAAGCTTCGCCTTAAATGAAGTCATTGTTCTTGTATCTTTTGTCTTTTTCGTTTTCATACAAGACGTCATAAGGAAGAGGACGATCGTTTATGATTTACGTATGAGATCTGGTAGTAGGTACTTATGATTTTACCCATTGGCCCACACATATACGCCTCAGTGATCTAATTTCTACAGAATTCAGTCTACTTTCATCCTCTTTATACCAGTTCCATGCCTCACTGCCGTACATCGTGGTACACCCAATATAATAATGAGGAAATATATATTACTAGTGCGTCCTTGAGTTGATATTTGATGAATAATATAATACTTAGTCGTGTACTATTACCAATTATTCTTCTTCCCTAATAATACAGAATTATCCGAGTAGATAAGATAAATCATAATATTGATGTAAGCCTTACCGGAATTCGGAACCAGCTTTCAATGCACAATCATATCGCGAGATAACACTTCTTCCGATAAATAGTTCTCACGACAAGAGCAGCTGTTCCCTGCTCCCCCTCGGGGGACTGTGGCTGCTGGGAGTGAGGCCGAGGGGGCCAAGGGGCCGTCCAGGCCGGGGCAGGTACCCCCCAACCCTGTCACACATTCGCGGGTAATCTTATTTTATCCCTTATTCAAATATTATCCCCCGAAGTTCACCCGTGACCTTTATCACTAAGCCAAATATTGATGACTCGACGTAAGAAAAATGCTAATAATAGGCTTATCTCAGCGTTATGATCAAGATTAAGGAAGGGACTTTTAGGTACATATTTTGGAAGAGAACGGATGGAATGAGGAAGGAGTGTTAGGAGAATCATCCAACATATTATCACATGGATATCCCTTTCCCTATAACATGGCGTACGTAAAGTTGGTATACCATAAAAAATGTATACCACACTGAACCTTAATTTAATACGGAAATAATGTTTTCAATTTTTTTTATACGATGCATTTTGCGGTTGAGTCGTTATGATCCTTGGCTACGAATCCGGAGGGCGCGACTTTTTTCACGATTTATAATTTTTTTTAAATAAATGCTATATTTGCGGCACGTTTCAGAGTGGTAGATACCATTCGTTAGTCAAAACGTTGCTTGAAAGGTCTTTAGCCGTTTTTGGTAACCAGATCTGAATAACTAGGTACTTCCCCACCTTTCTCTCTCTCCACTACCTTCTGCCTCACAACAGTCACAACACAGGTATCCCAATTGGAGATGCCATACAGTCACGTTATGTAAAAATGCGTGAATGGGAGAAGAAGTCAGGGACACCCGTGGAAGATATGATACAATCATCTTGATTGTATCAAGGTAATCAAATACTTTAGTAGTATCATGCCAATAATCAGTAGGTATAAGAAAAGGGACGCCGTATGAATGCGGACGAAGTTGAACTATGTTTCAATATACTTTTGTGGCGTTTCAATCGCTCTGCCTGCCCCTGCGGATAAATAAATCTCATTCGTGTTATCTGAGCACGTGGAAACAGTTTCGCGTACAACAAGCGAACCATTAATACATCAAAGATAAGCGTTGAATCATGTCTCGGGACCTTGACTTAGCAACAAACGTATCGGTATCAAGCTAGGACTTTCTGTCAGCAAACAAACGCTTCTTCTAATGTATGAAAAGCACAAAAAAATGCACTCTTTAAAATTTTGCACAAATCTAAATCTCTTTAACGCCCGCGATGTTTTAAAAAATACCGTTTTTGAAAATATGTATCTATTAATTTATTTATTATTCATTGACTCCCTATCGGGCTTTTACAGAGCAAATTGACAATTTGTGTTTGTAAGTGTAACATAATACATGGATAATAGCATAACTTAATACTATATTGTTGTAGGTACGTACATTATATTTTAGCATTAGAAAGCCCATATAAGGATTTTTTTTTCAAATTGCAAAGACTCTCAATTATTAAAAGCCGCAATTTTAGTGAAACAATATTTTAATTCGAAACTCATTTTACTTACCAAAAATAGTGTTAAAATTATTACTTTATATATGTTGTTTTATTATTCAAGCGATTCGAATAGTAAGATGAAAACCTACAGTCTACACCTTCATCATTGCATAACCCCTCGATTGTTCCCTTTTCCTTCAGCTACCTAACAACTAGTAGTTGGTTCAGTATAAAGATGGGAATAACCGCCCTTCACGCTACAGTTTTATCCGTCAATGGTATTTATAGTAAAGCTCGGGGGATAGAATATCGCGCGGGTCATTGCCCTTCGTTCTTTGGTGTTCGTTTCTTCGGCAGAAAGTAAAATCGGGAGCCGCGCGAGCCGCTGTACAAGTCTGTCTAATTTTAGTCCCATCTCTTCGCGGTTCTAACGGCTCACCTCTCTTGCTCTCACCAATCTCCATTTCTACTAATGTAATTTTGTCTCCTTTTATAGATCTACAGCCGCCCCAATGTCTCTATATCATTTCTATCTACCGCATGCATTCTCATAGATTTTACTGAATGAATTTTATTAAAATGGTACAAAAAGTGAACAACTTTAGCGGGGAAGGTCATTTGATTTGAAACAGTTCAATATTGTTAGCTACTAACGTGTCGTTTAATACATTGAATGTTCATCAATTATTCATAAAGTTGATTCTTTGACTTGAAATTACATATTATGTAACGTTTCAATTTCAATTCAATGCCGTTTTTACGACTCACGCGCAGCTGAACCAAATAATTATTGTTTTCTGATTCACATAGCGAGGGAATTCCCTGCGAAAAACGATTATGTACCTTTTACAGTACAGATGAAGGTTCAAAATTCTATATTCGTAAAATATAAATTTTTGAAATTTGGCGGTCTGCTACAGACATTATTTTGATCTCTAGTTCGTCCGGATCGTAGACAGCTACATAATAATATGCTATAACGAGTAGGGAATAGGTATGTGGTATGTATGAAGTTAGTGCAGTGAGTGTGAGTATTCCCAGTGAGATGCGGGCAGTACCGGCTGCGCACCACATGTAACACTCCCGACTATTTTTTGTACCGTGTCTTCAAAAATAGACCCCACGCCTCCGACGCCCGCAGCGCGCACCATGTATGGAGCAAGATATGCTTCCTTCTGCATGTGAATCCTACTTTCATGAAATATTAATGCGAGCCGGCAAAAGTCAGTTTTCTATTACTAACCGCGTGTATTATCCCCGACTATCAAATGCTGGAACACGTAATCGGCGTCTTATAGAAACACTATGCATAAACATGACACCGTGAATTCCTCAAATCAGCCTCTTTATACGATCGTTCTCACAAAGCACTCAAATAATTGATATGTATTAGATTCCGTTTATCTTGCACAGATTTAAATATATCGGATTACATTAGGCGACTTCCGCCTCGCATAGATTACACCGTGTCCAGGTAGCGGTCATGGCGGTGCGAGGTGATTGCTGGACACACAACACTGGTATTGTAATGCACTTTGGTTACATATTCATCAGCACTGGTGTACCGCGCTGTGTGCTGTATGCTGTATGCTGGCTGTGACGGGCTGGCTCGAGGGTTCGCTCGCGCAGCTCCATACTTCTTTACATTCCATACGTATATAATCACTATGGGAAGTAAGGAAGCACGGAACTAACGGCAAGCTAGTTGGTGAGCCGGCCCCGAAGAGTGCTGTGCTGGAACTGGAGTGGCCGAGTGGGAGCGACGGGCGATAAGGCGGCCAAGCGGAAGCGACCAGAAGCCGGGCGGCCGGGGCGGGCTTGCGCTGGTGACTGAGCCGCCGGGCCGCTGACGGGATCCCCCGGCACGGCGCTCCGCAAATAGTCTCTCGCGGGCTCCCGCGGCGCCGCGCGGAGGGGAGGATATATTTAGAGTAACCCAACACCGCAATCTCCAGATGCCTCCCTCCGCGACCACGGTCCACGGCGGAGACGAGAAGGAATCCATCCGAACCTCCCGTGCTCCCGTGCTCCCGTACTACTAGCGAAGGCACGCTGACACGTTATCAGCTACTGACGACCGGCCCGAGAGTGTTGCCTTATTTCGAATTTCGATGCCAAAATTGCCGACTCCGAATGGTGAAGAATTAAGATGGCGAGCGTCTCCGTGACAATTGCCACTGTTGAACTGTTCTCCGTTCCTACTTGTGGCTGGCGGTCTGGGCTATGGGCTACAGCTACAGCCGGCTCACGGTTGCCTCTGTGCACTATGGGACCATTCGGGGTGGGGTGCAGAGGATACCAACTTTTTCCTTTTCATATATTTTTTGTTTGTTTTCATGACATCTCTCAAGACCTCTCCTGACTGTAGGTATTCTGTAATCCAGTGGAGCTATATGTCCACTCTACCGGAATCGAATTAAGAAAATGGCTCTAGGGAGAAATTTGTTAATGCGGGTTTTAAAGTACGTGCAAGGAGAAAAAAGAATGCTGGCCGCTCTTCACATACGAGATGGGAGTAGGTGTATATATGTGCCATTTCAAAAAGTCTATCGCTAGTAAACCTATGCTCGGGGATCACTTATTATTGATAGTTCCTCCAAAGAGGGCTCCATTATAATTTATTTGAAACATACCTACTTTGCGTGTGTGCATACAAAGATACACATCATTAAACCAAATTTGAATTAATTAAACTAAAATTAAAATTAAATTAAATTAAAATTTTATTAAACCAGTGTTGAATTTACAAATTAAAAGTCATTATCTTAGAGGTCTTCTATACGGGGGGTTTTAGAATCGTATAGTGTCCAAAATTGTTTATTTTGGTTCTAAAAAAATTTACATAGGAACACTTAACGTAAAATTTGGAGTACATATCTAAGTACTCAAATAACAAAATTAGTAAAATAAAGTGCTCTCAGTTTATAAGGAATTCCATTTTTATTTCTTTGAACCTTTTCATGCATCCCGTTCTGTACATTCGCAGACAAGCCACCTCCACTATGTTCAGCTATGAAAAATTATTTTTATTTGAGCTTTTCTAAAAACTATAAAAGTTGTAATTTAAAATATATATTCAAATTTGCACATTCCTGGAAAATGTTATTGTATTTTTTTACTCAGTCACTGATTTAGTTTAGCTATGAAATAAGGTTTTCTGCTTTAGTCAATAGGCAGGTAGTTTTATTTTACCTGCCATTAATAAACTTGTTAGTCTGGAGAAGCTAAAAACTGAAGTTAAGAATATGTTGGTTAGCGCGCTAAGCAACTAAAGTCTGAATTATACAAAGCAACGAGGTTGTCTCTTACAACGAAATTCCGTGTTATTTTCAAATATCGTATTAATTTGAGCATGCTGAGAACGTGTATTACTCTTGAATTTTTGTAAATAAGTACCTACCTAATAGTACTGAAGACGTAAGTCCTCAAAATGTTGATATTTGACAAGTCGAAAAGCGTGGGACATCACGATACATGCGTGGCAGTACAGCAGCACTGCCATTAGACTTATTATTGCGTGTGACGTCACGAGACACAATTGCATACATTTTACCAATCTTCACTTTAATAGCCAATACCTAACTGTGTAATTTTTGGAGATATCGAACTAACGACAGTAAAACTAATTTTACTTTTGTTATTAATACTTTAAATTTAATTCATGTTCATCGAAGTAAAACAAAATAGGAGACAAGCACATTGTAGGTTGCCCCTGGATGTGCGTGTGTTGAGCCCCCCTGACGGGCGGGCCATGTGGCGGCAGGGTGTGCCGGTCCCCCTCCCGACTCCCGATACACTTCTCAAGAATACGGTAGAAGAAGACTGTGGCTGGATAGGCCCGGCTACCCGCTACCCGCTACCGGCATCAGCCGCGTGTTATCGCTATCATTCACATACATTCTCCGCCAACACCGAACACTCAGCAAACATGTCATATGTACCACCATTATAATATGGTGACCATCGCTGAGAATATAACAGCGCCGGAAATACCTACCTATGACCATCTTGATTATGCTAAAAAATATTTTTCCGTCGGAACCTAAAATCTTCGTCATATCTGAAATTAGCTTCAGAATCTAAGCTCCTTACTTTGCTATTCATATTTTTTACGTAAGAAGGTATTGAAGTGGTTTTAGCTCTGTAGGCTGCGGATTTAGATTCCGATGAAATTCTATAAATAGTTATATCATGTTTATCTTACTGCAATGTTTTTATAATTTGTTAATTTTTTGAAGTTATCTTCATTCAGCCCTTATGCGGAAAAACAGCATTATCGAAATAACGTTGTTTTTGTTCATATCCACTCATATTCCGTGCCATGCACCCGAATACAATCACCGAAAAAGTTATTTAATTTTTTTTAATAATTTTTTAAAATTCTGTAAAATGCCTTGAATTTTTTATTTTAAATTCTATAGAAATTTTTGTTAGTAGAACGATAAAATTCATATATTTAAAAACGGCGTTATTTTTGTTTATTTTACGTGTATTGCAATCAAAACTTGTGAATGCATCTTTTTAATAAGAAAATACCTTATTTTATTGCATATAAATTTATTTGACTTTGAATGT
This sequence comes from Hesperophylax consimilis, assembly GCF_061612785.1. Lineage (NCBI taxonomy): Eukaryota > Metazoa > Arthropoda > Insecta > Trichoptera > Limnephilidae > Hesperophylax > Hesperophylax consimilis. Next base: position 9,278,553 of record NC_142839.1, on the reverse strand, counting down.
GTTTATGCACGGAGGTAAATGAATTTTTTTAATTGCCGGCAACCCGGGCGTTTATTGCAGTAACGTAATCATAATTATTATTGTTAATTATTAAAGCGATGCCAAAATCATGTGTTTTTGGATTGAAAATTTGGTTGCCTAAAAATGTTTCAGATGCTTTAATTAAATACTGCGAGTAGAATACATCTTGACCTTTGAAATAATCGAGTATTTTTTAGATAATTCTTTTTATAAGCCCAGAAAAAATGTATAAGGCCTATGAAAACTGCTTCAAAGTTCAAAATCTCCTACTTACTAACCTATTTTCGGTTATGATTTTATTGTTTTATGTGGCAAATTAAGTTATTTATAACATATATAGTCTGAACATCCAAAAAATAAAATAAAAGGCACTTTTTGGCCATATTTTTTTCTTGCATAAATCAAAACAGGCGGATGGTGTTAAGCGGGAATTTAAACCTTATCGCCATCTACGTAAGGGTTGTTATTGATAGCGGCTCAATTTAAAATATTACACGACGTAGTGCATCGCCTTAAGATTATTGCTAATTTATTAAGAATCTTAAATTAATGAAGACAATTTGACAATTTACTTCTAAAATAAAATAATGTTGGTAGTTCTTGTTCGAATCATGATACAGTTAAAATATGACCAAAGTCCCATTAGCTCAGTTGGTTAAGCCACGTCCCGGCAAGGTGTGGGTCCTGGGTTCAAATCCTAGATGCCACCGTATCTTTTTTCGTTTAAGGTTAAACGCAACGCTCGTTGTATTCTACGTGTTCACAGATGGCGTTAATTAATTAATTTTGTTTAAATACGCTTTTGCAAGGTATTGCTTCACAGTATTAAGACAAATTATTTGTTTGCGCCCTCATATACGCAATATGAATATGAATAAATAGTTTTGTCCATATAAAAACTCAATTCTATCGAGAAAGGCATACAAATACAATATTGGATTGAATCATCGGTAAAATATTGTATTTGTGTGCCTTTCTCGAAAGAATTAAGTCTTTAAACGAACAAAACTATTGATTCATATTCATATTGCGTATATAAGGGCGCAAACAAATGATTTGTCTTAATATTGTAAAGCAATACCTTGCAAAAGCGTATATAAACAAAATTAATTAATTAACGCCATCTGTGAACACGTAGAATACAACGAGCGTTGCGTTTAACCTTAAGAATCGCCAATATTGTCTTCAATAATTAAATATTACAATCAGAGGTTTTACTTATTAAGTCATTCCAAAAAATAAATATTAAGAATCTCTTCAAATTATTCGTAATCCGGTTTAATTTGTTTTAATATATTTTTAATTTGTTTTAGTATAATCATCTATATATAATTTTTTCTATGTTCCATTCAACACCTTAAGCGGGCATAATATTTAATATAAGTTTTAATATTCCGGACTTTTATTCATCTGCACAAAAATGGTTTATTTATTTATTCTCTTTTCTTACATTATGTACATCTAAATGGAAAATTATATGTATCATGTATTATGTTAATTTTTTTATGTTTTTGATTATTTATTTAAAAATAAAAAACCTTCTGTTGGCACTGTATTTATGCAGTAAATCATGTAAAATATGTATCATGTAAAAGTCCATCAGGGCGTTTAAATTAATAAATTAAATTAATAACGGGATTGGAGGCCTTTAAAGAATGAATTGCTTAGTTTCCTTTTAAACTTTTAGTAAAAGAAAAATGTATTCGCACAATTTCATAAATTCATAATATTTTCGCATTTCTTCATTATATAATATCAAGACAAATGCAGTTGCATGAACACGTGTTCCTTTATATTAAGAATGTACAAAAAGTTTATCAGGAAACGGCCTGCAATCCCGTTTTTAACCGGATTACGAATAATTTTAAGAGATATTTAATAAATCAGCAATAGGTAGTTTTGTCCTCCGTGTTCTCACTATAAACGAAATGTTTCACAGCCCATTTCACAGGAGTCACTTTTTCAATTAATGCTACTTTTTAATTGATTATTATTTATTTACGACAGTGGAGTGTGAAAGTGGACTAAATGCTGTAGAAATGAGATCCCTGAGGTGTATGGGTGGTAAAACCATTTATGACTGTGTGAAAAATGTAGAGATTCGCAAAGAATGCGAGACTGGATGTAAGGGTAAAGTGTAAGATTAAGAAAGGGACGCTTAGATGGTTTGGGCATGTCGAGAGAATGAACTGTTAGAAACTATAATACCTATTATATTGAAAGTCTTGTAATATCAGATGCCAAAAGGAGTATAAGAAGAATATATGATGCGAAAGTGAATGGCGGAAGAAGTCGGGGACAGTGCAAGAAGACATGGCACGATCAAGTGAACCATACACTTCGGGCCATGTCAACTAAACATACGATTCAGAATAACAGAAGGGTGTGTATGAGACGGTGTATGAATGTGAATGAAGCAAGGAGTGTGTTACAAGACAGAGTTGTTTGGTGGTCCCTTCTCTTTAGTTAGTTCATTTATGCTCTAGTGGTCTTCGTTAAATTAATATAATACAGTTGATTTAACTATTTATAGTAAAAATATTTTAACAACGGCAGAGCAAGTACATGGTAATAAGAATTAGTTAGAAGAATTTCAAATCACTAGTTTTAAGTCTTAGGGTGGGTAGTTTCATAGAATTTGAACAATTCATCAAAATTCAACGTTCATTTTCGAAAGTCCTATTCAAGTTCTGGTATTATATTATTATAGGCCAGTTATTATTTGAATAATTTATTTGTAGGTATTTTAAGAATTGTTCAAACTCTCTGAAACAACCCGTCCTTAGTAGTAAGTCACTAGCTATAAATCTTAGATTTAAGTCACCGGTTATAATTAGAAAACTTTGGTGTGAGCCAATTATATTTATTTTATATTTATTTTTTCAGCGCCCTTGAGATGATTTTTTCACAAAACGGGGCTTCACAATTTAGCATAATAATATTATTATTATAACGTGTGAGTTAATGACATCAAAAATAAGAATAGCAAACTAAATATGCAACCGTTGTAAAATATTAAATTGCATGCATTATAAAAAGTATAGCCGTCGCAGGAGGCCCAGCAGATTTGAAACATCGAATTTGATTTTTGTTGAAGGATGTGAAAATGAAATTATTTTATTTTTATTACGCCGAGAAACATATTACAAATTAAAAATTCTTTATCATTTGGTATATAAGTAAATATACCGCACAGAGTTTTGGTGGCCAGGTGTAAAGAGCCGAAGAATCACGAGGCTGGCCGAATCAAGCGACGTTCCGTGCAAGACCGTCGTCCCTGCTTGCCACGCTGGTTACGCAAGAGTGGGCCCCTAAGCGCGTCAAAGGATGTTTCACATCAAAAATTATATTCACTATGAAATGGTTAACTCTTGTATATTTCAACAAGTATTTATGAAGAGTTCGTTTCATTACTAATACGCGATCTCTAAATATGCAGACTACATACCCAGATCTAATTATGAAGTCCATTTATATGTGTTTGAGCTCGAAAAGTTTGTTTTGAAATTGTCGCAATAAAAGTAGCATTTTAAAGGTAGCGAGAACAATCAACATACTAATTTATTATACAACCGGTATAATATTGAAGATACAATATTAAAGATAACTTTAGCGCCTATTTTGTGAAATAGACGCTGTACCTACAATACCTACAATATTAAATTGAAACTTTTGTGTTTTATGAAATAAACGAATTAACATAAATGATTGAATACTTAACAGATGCCACGAGCTGTGAAAAGGTCCAGACATGTGGGATATGCTGTCAAGATTGAAAATATTTAAAATACTTACCTACTTATACAAAATTTGCGCTATGGTGAACATACACAAATGAGTTTCAGGATGCATTTGTTCTGAGTTTCGCTCTGTAGTCTTGGTTCATGTGGTAGAAGTTTTGAAGATAATAAAAAATCGTGATCTCCGATGTTACCATTTAATTTGCGCTTTGGTTCCTTCAACTGTTCGGCAGCAGATAAGCAGATGACGTTTGATCTTAAGAGTTGATTGTAGTGAAGTTGTGTCTTCAGGAATGCTGAATACACCGTAGTAAAATATCAATAATTGTTGCAATTACCATTCAGCAAAATTTTGATATTCTGAAACTTGGAATTATTTGGATACCCACGCCGAACTACAACACGAATGTTTTGGCACCTATCCATGATTATTATGTATGTCGTCGAGCAAGGTAAACTATCTTCTTTTATATTTATCTTCTTATGTTCAATTATTGTAATCAATGTAAATGTATATTTTCATGTAAAAGCCCATTAGGGCGTAAATAAAATAATAAATAAAATAAATAAATAAATTAAATTTTATTTATAATTTCCCCGAATACACTAGCTTTCCTTATTTGAAAAATTAAAATGTGTAGTTTCTTGTTCCTTGCAATGTATGCAGCTGCCATTGTTGGCTGTTGTAAGTACCTAGTGAATGAACACGCAATAAACATTCAAACGACAATAGCACGTGGTCGACACGCACGTGCGCTTTATTTTATGACCAAAACTTCATTTTTGTATTACGATTAAAACGTATGTGTGTACAGTCGTCAAGTACTTGGTTGGTACTTAATGCAAACTGTCTCCGTGACGCAGTGTGGTATTAAACCCCCGACAGACCACTCAATTTGGTTAATTCAACCGTAGTGTATCAACCGTTGAATGTTGCCTACAGACGACGCCTTGGTTGGTTCAATTTGGTCAGTTGCTCCTCCGGGGAACACACGCAACACGCCTCCTACTTTATACAGTAGCATATTTAACTATTAACATGAAAAGAAAAGGGCAAACGTGGGCAAAAAATGGTTCATGGAACGAAAAAAAATCAATCATGTGATGCTACTAAAAGGATTTAAAAAAATGCTTTTTACGGTTTCATTCGCTTCATCCTTTTCAATACATTTGAATTGCTTCAAAAGGATAACAAGAGCTTCGTTCCTGGTATATACGAGTATATCAGAGTATATCTCTCTTGTAGTATCCCACAACCAAGTTAAATCCTCATGTAATGTAAAAAATCCCTCAAAACTTCACGTCATGCCTGTCATTTTATTTATTTTTATTCGTTAAATTTACGTTCACAAACAGCTAAGCATGACAACTCCATGCAGACGATTCAACTTGGTTGGCGGTTGGGTGGTTGGATTGTGCTCTGCTGATGCGCTTATATCTGATTTCACAATAAGTTTACAAGTAATTGAGTTGATATAAGTTTTAAATGAGTTATCCAATCCTTTCTTCCTCTCCAAATAAGAATCCAATCGAGCTTTAAATTGATTTATATTAGTAGCATTGATGACATATTGTGAAAGTTTGTTCCATACATCCACTACTCTATTTGCAAGGAAGTGTTTCCTAGGATCGGATGCAAAGTGTGATTTGTTCATTTTAATTGGGTGTCCACGGAGATTTATATGCCCTAGCAACTTTATATCCAGATAAAATTTTGGATGTCTCAATCAAGTCACCCCTTTCTCTTCTTTCTTTTAACATTGGTTTGGATTTAACGTATCTTTGTTCCTTGAGTCTATCTTCATATAGCCGATCTTTCAAAGCTCTTGGTACTTTTGTAAAATTAAATTTTATTTTATTTTGGTTCACTTGATCGTGCCAAGGCTTCCTCGGGCACAGAGGCGGATTTGCCCTTAGGCCTATGTAGGCCCGGGCCTAGGGCGGCCAGATATTAGGGGCGGCCAATCGTAAAAAAAAAGTCACAGATGATAACAAGAAATTACTTCCTAAGTACGTAAATATTCTACGTACGAAATAGCGATATGTAAGAGCGTGTTCACACACAGCACACAGCGCGCCCCCACGCCCCGCAGCCGCCCTCGCCATACCTATCATGCTCCGTCGCTCGCCCGCTCGCGTATTTCCAATCCCTACCGTGATTCAGTTGCGCTAGTAACTGAACCGCGTTAGGTATTGTTATGCATAATAGCGTGAAACACTTATATATTATTGTATGAGAATATACCTGAAACTAGTTAAATAAATTAAACCTAAAACTGTTTTAAATGTTTTATTCAAATCCTTGAAACCTTAGAAAGTATTACAAACTAGCAGCTATTATAATTAACTAAATTTCTGAATCGATTTCGATAAAAGTTGTCAATAAAGTAAATTCATTATGTAGTCTATAGTCTATATCAGGGGTCTCCAAACAACGGCCCGCCAATGTCATCAATCCGGCCTGCGACAATCGACAATTATACAGTAATTGAACTAGCGAATTTAGCAAGCGTATTTTTTTACATTAATTCCACACAGGAGGCTTTGAGGAAAATATTTTCCTTCACGACATATGTCATCTTAGGTGATGCTGTGTGGAGGGTCTTTTTAAGGAAGGGAAGGATAGGAAGCTCTGAAAAGGAAAATGTATGAGGGTTGGGTAGGAATCTGGGGATTAGTGTGTCCAGGAGTGACATACGTATGAATACATCCCTCCAACTGCGGTGCAAGGCGATGGGTCAAGATAGTACGGCTGGAAAGGTCAAAAGGCCTCCCTCACCCAGTCTCTCTCGATCCGGCCCGCCACGCAGCAGGTGGGCAGACGTATCCGCCGCCAATACCTGGACAAATCTCACCCCATGAACCATGAATGATAATGGCAGGAAAATTAAAACGGTTTTGACCCTAGGAACTTACTGAAAAGTTTGGATACTCCTGGTCAATATGATGGGTACTGAGAAAGGGGCGGCTACATGGTCTGGGGCCTAGGGCGGCCAAGACTGCAAATCCGCCTCTGCTCGGGCATCCCCGACTACCATTCACATTCGCGTCATATATTCTCCTTACACTTCTTTCGGCGTTCATTCGCTCTACATGCCCAAGTCGCAGCTAAAAGTCCCTTTCATTATCTTCTCATTACGCGTACATCAATCTTGCATTTTTGCGAATCTCTACATTTCTCACACAATCATAAATGGTTTTACCACACATGCCTCAGGGATCTCATTTCTACAGCATTCAGTCTACTTTAATCCATCTTCTGCCAGTTCCAAGCCTCACTGTCATTCATCAGAGTAGATGTGATGAGTATCTCCACTGTGAACGGCTAACTTCGCTTCTTTGGACAGTTTCTAGTTTCAGAAGTGGGTATTGTAAACATACTAATTTCGGTTGATTGCTGTAACTCCGGTTCAACAAACTCTAGATATAACTAGGATTTGCTTTGAATTTGGGTGTCATTTTCAAAATCGAACTAATTCAGACAAGCGATAAACTAGGTGCCTGCCTACCTATAATATAATATTTTGAAAGAAAAGTATTTTAATTGTCTTTTTCAAAATTGGAATTATATTATCCAGTGATTTTTACGCGTCTGCTCTACTATCTCTAAATAGTATAAAACAAAGGCTATCCGCATCTCTCTGTTTTTGCGGTTAGTTTTTATAAATTACGCAACGGATTTTGATAGGGTTTTCACGTTCATTTGGAGAATTTCTTCCGTAATGTAGAGAAAAGTCCGTCGTAGTATATGTCTATCTCCTACGGATAACCCCCAGTAACGCCGGGTACACGTCAGCTAGTTATTAATAATTTCGGCTTGTTGTTATTGTTCTGTAATTGTTGCCATGCGCCATGCTGGCAAGATACCAAAAACTCATATTACAGTACCTACCTAGTTATGCAAGTTTCACCTGTTATTTACGCTAGCCATATTTTTCGGCAATCGAGCATAGGTTGGGCGACATTACAAATGAATTACGATTATTAACAATTGTTTTTAATATAATTACCTAGGTAAAATACCTATTTATATCATTCGCAAAAATCTCGGGCATTTGGCATCCTGATGAGGCTTCTTCGCCATCTCGGCATTCCACTATACATGGTGTATCGGCACGTACCCGACAAACTCCTTAGCATATTTGGAGTAAAAAATCTTATGTGCACTTTGCTGTCCGGTAACGTTTTTTTTTAATAAAAAAAATATTATTCATATTTTCACCACATGTCACCACTGTTTTATCCTTTGTCAAAGTTTGAAAACCCATCTGGCAATATTTTATTCGAATTCCGTTGAATAATGTACGTGTGTACCTATATTGGAGCGCTTTTACAATCACAACGAAATGGCACGGCACCATTCGTCTCATTTTTAACTATTATTATTTAGTGTGTGCGAAAGAGCGAAGACGCTTTTAGACATACTTGCTTATAACAGCTGTTGAACACGAAAAGCAATGCCAATGACAGTGATGTAGTGTGGAAATTTTTATTTTTTTTGTTTTTAATTGAAAAAAAAATGCTACCGGACAGCAAAGTACCCATAACATTTTTTACTCTAAATGTGCTAAGGAATAGCTGGTTAAAGTTTGTCGGGTACGTGCCAATATACAGTATATATAGACTCTCTGCTATAAGTTACTTATGTTACCTGTTTGTACCTTTACCAACACAGTTTTTTTACGTGTTATCACTGTCAACGCGGCCAAACCCAAAACATGTGTTTTTAAAGCCACAGTTGTAAATATGTATGTCATTAAATCACTAGTTTTAAGTCATTACTTATAAGCCTTAGTCGTAAGTCACTAGACACATAAATGCTATTTATTTTTTTTATTACGGTAAAATGTGTGATTTAAACAGTGTCAAAAAGAGAGAACACTACGCTTTGTATTTTCATTTAAGAGTTTTCAATGGACTCTCCCGAAAAAAAAAATGGAATATGTAATGCTACAGCATTTGAAAAATATTTGTTGAAAAAGGTATAGTAAATATTTTAATGTACATCGAATAAAGTGAAGTGACATTAACTTTTGTAATACCCTTGTCTAATTAATTGTTTTCTTTTTCTTTTCATGTAAAGTTGTAATTACAGTTTACACGATAAAAACATTTTAGTAAGCGACATTACAAACTTAATCTATGTTTGCGTTCAAAATTTAAAAAAAAATTATTAGTATTTCTGCTGTCTTTCATCTGATTTCAAAAACAATTAATATATTTGAAATTGAACGTCAAGCGGGAATATTAGATGACATGATATTATTTTGTCGATGGCCGTGGGGTAATGAATGATCAGATCCAGTGGCGGTTTTCTCTAAAGTGCGTTTGTGCGGCGAACCCCCATTAAAAAGATGAGAAAATAAAACAAACTTGTTTTATAATAATATAAGCACATTATAGATAGCACGCTATTAAAATTTCGCCTTCAAAACCCGCGCCACCGAAAAATACGATACATATTCCAAATTTTGTGCGAGTTGAAATCCGCGCCAAACTCTTCATACAAAAGAATTTTAGCCGGTACAGATCCCTATGACGGTGACATATACAAAATTTGGTCTTTCTTTGCAAAAGTAAGACAAATTGTGTGCGCCGAACACGCGTTATGTTATCACGTGACCTCCGAACATTGACGAATGTAACCGAAGAAACCCGAGAACTTCGCGGTCGACGTTTGACCTTTAGGGAAGCAAGTGTTATTTTTTATGTTATATTATGGTATTTAACTTTGTAGTCATTTTTGTACATATTTTTGTTTTCTTGTTTCTGCATTTCTCCAACCGTTTGCTTATGGCATTTGCAAATCTACTACCTATTGAAGTAGACTTAGTAAATTTATTTCGTGCCACCTTTATTTGTTTTTTTTTTTTATGTTTTAAATATCTATTATATGTATATTCTACGAAATTATTCTTCTCGAAAAAACAATAATAATTAGCAACATACATTGAGTGCTATAAAAACATTAAACAATTTAATTCCTATAAAACTTTTCTCATTATCTAATATTTGTGTCTAGTGAAGTGATTTAAAAACAATAATATGTAGGTACCCCTCCCACTAACTTTATTTAAGTTGTGTGACTGCTGCCGTATTCGACTATTTGATGAAGGACAACAGTAAGTAAATTTTAATTAGATATGTTTATCTTCTCTTGAATTTCTGAACCCCCTGTTAAAAAGACCACGAACCGCCACTGATCAGATCACCAATTTGTGCGAAATTCTACCACTTTAGTACAGTATCAATATGTTGTTTTTTTATATAGTTCACCTCTCCTACATTTGTTTTTGTCAATGTGTCCAGACTTTAATTGTTCTTGCTTTTTGCTTAATTGTGTGATATACGTCTCCGCAACATAGTTCACCAGTATTCACTTCATTCATCTACCATAAAACGACGATACGCCTCGCTTTACGGGAAAATTTACACTGCTCTATAAACATAAATAATAATAATAATATTTGACTGATTTGTATAGCGCCGTTTTCGGTTTAAAAAATCACCTCAAAGTCGCTGTACAAATAAACATATAATAATATTAATAACCTTGAGGTGATTTTGCACAAAAACGACGCTATACAAATCTACCAAATATTATTATTATTAATATAATTGGCTTACAACAAAGATTTAATAGAAGACTTATTGCTAGTGACTTAAAATGACAAACATACATGTTTACAACTGTGGCTTAAAGTTAGAGGCTTACAATTAGCATAATTACATATACGTTATGTAAAAAAAAATTTAACAAAAAAATTATAGCGGAAACATGTGTACCTTCGCGAAAACAAGTGAATCTTTTTAATATTGAATATTATCTTTCTCCGACCTTGTATACTTAGGAACTGTTTAATTTTTAAAGATATTGTATTATTATGGATCTCGGATATCTAAACTCTAATAATATCCGGAATGGGCTGATGCTTTACGAAAAAAATTCCAAGTGGGAATTTGCCAAGTCTGCGATGTGAGTAATATTTGTCCCGATCAATTTTAATTCTTTGAAATCCTTTAAAGGGAATTATTTTTATATTCTTAGAAACTATTCGATCACCATCAATACATTCATAAGAGGAACCTACAAGCCAAAAATGTGTATATTCTTGGTATACCTTATTTTGTAGGTAATAGGCATTAAAATCGCTCGACAAACGGAGTCTAGAATCGTTCGATTTCAAGCACAAAACTGTTTTTTATTTATTTTGTAAATAATTTTATAAGAAAGTAAAAAGTTAATCAAGTGAAACTGTCACAGATAATCATAGCTTAAATACTGTATTTTTTAAAGTTGTTTATTTTACGCGTTCGTACATTTCTATTGAAAAAATGTTTTTTTAGTAGTTAACATTTATATTTTTTTATTGGGTAGTTTAACATTATATTTGTATTCTACTCAAGCAAAACGATAGGAAAACCTTCAATTTATCTAAAGCATATTTTTGGAATTCATAATGTACACCAATTCGTTGTAAAAATTAATCAAAATAGTGATTTAGCTTCGCCTTAACCACATATAGCTTTTTTATTTGTGATAATTATTTATTATTAGATTATTTGATTTGATAATTTCCGACTTCCGATGATTTTATCACTGCATTAGTTGACTGCGCCCATTATGTTGGCGTGATATATACGTACTTTTCCTAGGGTCGGTGCTTCTGTAATCGATATACATTGTCAATTTCCAAAACAGTAAATTTCATCACGAGAAAGGTAATATTGGATAATAAACTGGTAGGTATCTACATATATTTCAGAAGGTTCCGTGATAACTCAATACATCTTTAAAAAGTGATATAAAGTCATGAAAAATAATGAAACAAAAACAAGGTTACGTAGGTTAGGTTTATGGGTTAGTTTTTTCATCGCTTTTAATGACTATATCACTTTTTAACGTTGTGTTGAATTTTCATGGAAACTTCTGAAATGTAGGAGGTAGGTTCCTTCCAGTTTATTATCCACTATTACCTGTCTCGCGATGAAATTTACTGATTTGGAAGTTGACAGTGAATATCAATTACAGCACCGACCCTAGGAAAAGTACATATCACGCAAAATAATGGGTGCAGCCAACTAATGCAGTCAGAGAATGATCGGAAGTCACAAATTATCAAATTTAATCCGGTCACCATTTCAGAATCCACATCACTTTATCTTGGGCTGGGTTTTATCCCCGCACGGAGAAAAATTACTGATAAAAAATATTTCCAATTAATTAGGAATCTCTTAAAATTATTCCTAATCCTGTTAAATTCTGGATTCAGGCAGTTAACGAATGAATTGAAAGGTTTCCTGATAAACTTTTAGTAAACCGCCAATGTATTGTCACGATGTCAGAACACGTGTCCATAAAAATCCTAACATTTTTGCATTTCGTCATTAAATACTATCAAGACAAACGCAAGTGCATGAACACATGTTCCGATATTATTACGAATTTACTAAAAGGTTATCGTTATCAGGAAACGGCCTGCAATCCCGTTTTTAACCGGACTACCAATATTTTTTAATAAATTAGCAATACTTATTTTCTCTGTGCATTATGATAATTAATATAAATTTGTTAAATAAAAACTGATAGATGATATCTATATATGTTGCTTATGATTTAAAGTCTGTGTGTCTATGTGTTTGAGTGGAATCCCTAAGTAACCGACACCTCAGATGTGGAAGGCGGAAGGCGCCCCCATAAGGCGAGTAGCGACTCGCTTCCAAAAATGACTCCGCCTCGCATTTCACATCGAACGTTGCATAACTTGTCAGCCTCAGTCCTCAGTACTCGACTCTCGGCTCTCGGCTGAGAGGGAAATCCTCGCTTTCCCGCACAACGATCCACCACTCCGCCATGCGCCACTCCTGCTTACTCTTGCATTCGGGTGCGTGTGCTATGTTCAATTGCTCTGCGAGGGTATGCGGTTCAGGGTTGCCAGTGCATTCTTTCTAAAATACCCACAATAGATTCCAATTCCCCGAAACGAAATTCTATTGAAATTATCATTTCAGTTCCGTTATTTTAATGTGCGAATCAGTAATCAGGGTATGCCCAAAATTTGTATTTCCTTAGATTTCAGAATAAGTTTGTATGAATTGCGTAGTACCGATTCGCCCAGAATTTTAGAAAAGAATTCCACCCCTAGAACATTTCAATTTTACCCTATATTTTTGTGCTTTTCACCTTTTCCCTAAAAAAGTTTTTTCTCTTCTCTAGATCTAGGGAAATTTCCATAGACATCACAACACTAGACTATGAATGATGTCGTCGTTTATTCAAGACATGCTGGAACTCTCCTGGTGCCAAAGGAATGGTCACGTGGTTTGCCTCCAGTTCGTCAAAATGATACTGAGGTCGAAGGTCTTATGTCGCAGGACCATAGCTGCATGACTATGGTTCAATCAACTTGTGGATCATGGATTTGCTTTGAATTTAAGTGTCATTTTTTTTTCGAACATGGAATTGATTGTATGAAGAATTCAGACACGCGATGAAGTATCAACAGAAAATTATTTTATTTGCCATCTTCAAAATTACAACTGATATGTCGAGAATTCAGATTATCTGTGATTTGCGCTAGTGAAACACTAAAAGTTATACGTTATTTTATAAAATTAATTTTCACCAAAGAGAATGATGAGAGGGCAACGACCTTTTTTGCTTTCTTTTAGGCCTGTTCATCTTTAGACGGTCTTTTGAAAAAAAATAGTCATCTACATCTGCGGGTTGTCCGGGTGAATGGTAGCAGTTACATAGTTAGTTGCTTTAGATACTCGTACACGTGTTTATAATATCCTTGTGACTAAAATACAGAGTAGCCGAGCCATGACGTTTCTAGTAATGGTAATGGTGGGGTATTTTTGGCCACGGCTCTTCGCCACTAGTCACCAGATCCCATCCTCCATATCACATCTCCCATCTCTACATTCTCTACAGCTACAGTCTAGCTCGAGTAGGTACACCAGACTCCTCGATGTGATGCTTCTTTATAGCCCAGCCTCCCTCATTTAGAATCTGAATTATCTCTTTTGTCTTCCGCTCTTACCTTATCCCATCTCATCAATTAGGTACCTACTTACTTACTTATAACTGGAACCGAAGCAAAGGAGTTTACAGTGGAGTTCTTATACCAACCCTGATGCTTATTAGTAGTAGGTATTGAAGCATGCATAACTGACAGAGAAAGGATAAAAGTAGACTGAAGTAGATGTATAGTAGATGAAGGGAAAGAGTAAACACGGGTGTTGAAGAGACCTATGTTGTAGGAAGGTGGAAGCGCAGAGGCCGACAAATCGTTCCACAGCCGAGCCATTCATCTCATGAACGAGTCGTAGAAACGACCCGTTCTAATATGACAAATTAATGCCGACCGTGTACAAATGTTGGGCGCGCGTTTGGTGTGTTTACCGACTACAGTACACCGATGCCGAAGGAATCAATGACGTTCCTCCATTATAATACCGGTAGAATAAAAACAGCATTCTTACCTGACGACTGTGCTCTAAGTATTCAACCCGCACGGAGAAAAATTAGTATTGCTGATTCATTAAAAATCTCTCTAAATTAATTGTAATCCGGTTAAGAACGGGATTTCAGACCGTTAACGAATGAATTGATAGGTTTCCTATTTTTATAAACACATTTTCGGACATCGTGGCAATACATTGGTATTTTCCTAAAAGTTTATCAGGAAACCTAGCAATTCATTTGTTGACGGCCTGCAATCCCGTTTTTAACCGGATTACGAATAATTTTTTGATATTCTTAATAAATTAGCAACATTTTTATCAGTTATTTTTTCTCCGTGCGTTTGTCATAGTTGAGATTCGTGAATTCGCACTAAAACCATAATGTAACGTTAATGTAAGTATATTCAACAAGAAGGATGTTATACACCCCAATTTTTTAAATAAAGATACGCTTAGATGATTTTAACATGATGAGCAGATGGACGAAGAAAGGAGTGTAGGAAGACAGCACGGTCAAGGTGTAACGCAGAAGACCACATACTATTAGTGAAAGAAGCTACGAGCGTTTGACAAGACAGATTTGTGTGCCGTCCCATCATCGAAATAGCGAAGATTAGTTTGGTCATTGATGTATTATATTTATATGAGACAGGAAGAGAAAAATTGGATTCCACTTTTTTTACCTCCAATTGACCTCCATCGCTTCCGACACTCTAACTAAAACTTCCGAATCCTGTCTACGCAGACCGCTTTTCGCGTTCTAGTAGTGAACACATTTCAGGATATTTGTACGCAATAGCGCCCCTAATAATTTTATAGCTCTATGAGTTTGGTTAGACCTAGAGGTTGGTGGCATCTATTTCTTAAATTCTTGAAATGTTTCAATGACGTCGAAACCTCAAATTACAGAAACGAAATGAGATGTAGGTACCTAACTCGAATGTGTAAATAAGTGAGTTATTTGGTTACCGAGCGCAAATGAAATCATTATGAGATCATAATATTTAATTAGTTGCTGTAAAGTTGAAGGATAAACACCACATGTGCATGTGTTGGGTGCCCGACTAACTGCCACTTCCAACTGCGGGCCTTTTTCTCCTCTTGATCTATACTCAACACTTCTACTCTGGCCTCCTGCCCAGCCAGACCCGACCCGTCTGCCATTTTGGGTATTCAAAAATTTCAAAAAATATTTATTCTACAAGTATATAGAAATTTCAAAGGGTATGGCATATAGTTACATCTTATTTCTTACAGCTAACCCAATTCACAAGAAGTTTAGAGTACATAATACAATATTACAGTGCTTAAATGTACAAATAGAAACAGAAGTAGGTATTTAATTTATGTAAATTATTCGTTTTAGTCCATCAATGTTTGAATATTTTGTCATGTTTAATGTTTAAAAATATATATATGAAGGTAGAGTAGGTACCTACCTACATTATTAACAGAAACTCGACCGTTTGGCATTTCGTTTGTCTGTAAATTTGTTTGTACGTTCCGTTTTCGTTTCAAGATGGTGGCCGTTTTAATGGTTCATAAGATTTTTTTTTCAAATGTGAATTCGTCTTGTTTATTTGGTCTTTCTTATTCGCATTTTTAGTGTGTGTTCAGTATGATAGTGCCTACCTGCCAGAAGAAAGTTTGAAAAAATCATTGTTATTGAGATAGTGACATTACTTCGGACAGATTGTATAATTCCATATTTGATTTTTTTTAATTTACATACAATATAATATGGTTTAATAATTAAGTAGGTGGGTATTTAAGTACCTACTTACAAATCTTATTATTTCACAGAAATAAAGGGGATAATTAGAAACATTATTTTTTGGATTTTGATTATTGTTTTCACGAACGAAAACACCATCTCAGTATATTTTCTCTTCTCTCTGATTTAAAAAAAATATATAAAACAAACAACGTCGTTTCTTTTATTTTTTGTTAGAAATCCTAAGCCATCCTAGGTTATGTACCAACCATTTTTTTAATATGCGGTGCATGTTAGCGTGCAACCTGTATTTGGCGTTCCGACTAGTGACATAAAAATTTTTGATCAACGTAGGTACTTACTATGTATCTTTTTATGCATAACTTTGAAAATCGAAAAAAATTGGGTATAACGTATACCTATCGTATTAATCACGTTATAAAAATTTATAATTTGGGACTGCCTTTTTATTTTGAACACACACTTTGAATGTCAAGGATAGCTTCTGGCAGAGGCGGCTCTAGGGATTCAGTCGTGGTAGGTCATTTGAAAAAAATGTGTGACTAATCTTTATTTGATATTGTGAAAAATGCCCATATATTATTAACTATATCAATTTGTTATAGAGTTTTAGAGTCGCGGACTCTAAATAAATATTATGTTAATATAATAAATTGGAAATAAATACACAATCCATGTACTTACGGCAAATTATTTTTAAGATATTAAGTTTTAATGTAGTTGTCCACAACATTAAAATAAATAAAATCAGTGTTTGATTCTATTTGACAATGATTTTTGACGTTTTTTGTTTTGTTTCATTCTAAATCGATAACAACATAAATAATTATTCTAATCCTTTCCCGAACTATGCAATTGAAAAACAACCATTGTTCCACACACTACAAGCGTGTAAAATGAAAAAACGACATTTGTTTATGTCACCATCTCTGTAAAACATATAATATTCACCGTGTTGTCTCCCCCACGGTCATGACCTAAGCGTCCCTAAACTTTCTTCGGAAGCTAATTTTTACTTCGACGAAAAATATAGTGCCATCTCGTTTATTCTATGGCGCGCGTAGGGACAGAAGATGCCAAATTGGACATTCTTTAAATTGACCCAGCGAATCGTGTGGACTTGTGAATGAAAGCTTCTATTAGAGACAACAGATGTCACTGCTAGTCACTCGCCGCCGCCGCTGTTTCGCGTTACAATTTAAATGTTTTGATGCACATAATTGATTATTATATTTATTATTGTTGTCTTATAATTTTGGGGGGTCAAACACCAATTGACCTAAGGGAAGAACCGCCACTGGCTTCTGGTACAGATTTGATTAAATTTTCGATAAAAATTAGGTACCCAATGTACGATGTGCATATAATACTTTGCATTCTTTACTCGCACAACAATATAATACTCAGTACCGGCTCTACGAGGGCGCAATTGGAGCAGTCAGCTCCCGGTGCCGAATTGCCAAGGCGCTGACCAACACCGACAGTACGAACACATAGCCCTTGAAATTGTTGTTTTTCATAAAAACGGTGCTAGACAAAAATACAAATCGTCCGAATATTATTGATTTCAGGCGCCGTTTGGCTCAGAGCCGACCCTGATAATGCAGGTCAGGATGAGGAGCTCGCTACCGCTGTCCGGGCTGGAACGAGGACAAAGCAATGCCAATGAGTCATGTTTCATCAACTTAATCTTACGGGCTTACCGCCGATACCTCCGTTATAACGGAAAAGGGGTTAAAAACTACAATTTTAAAGAGTAAACAGAACATATGTTATAATCTATGCGTTCATAGATGGCGCTAATTTAATTATTTTACGAAAAAACACTTTTTGCAAGTTTATGCTTTAAATTGTTAATACACACGGAATATGAACAAATAGTTTTGTACGTATAAAACTCAATTCTTTCATGAAAAGCATACAAATGCAATATTGGATTGAAACACCGGTGCAGAATAGTATTTGCATGTCGTTCTTGAAATAATTATTTTTTTATACGAATAAAACTATTCATTCATACTGCTTATGTACAGGAGCAAACAAACAATTCACCTTAATATTTCAAAGCATAATTTTCAAAAATGTTTTTCCTAAAATAATTAATTAAGCGCCATCTATGAAAGAGCAGATTATGAATTATTTTATTCGTATACCCTTAAATGGAGCTCTGCAAAGATTTGTGATGAATTTGAAAAATGAGTGGTTCCTTCTTTTTAATGTTTTAGCAAACATTCTCTCTGGCCCCAGCTGCACATTGTACGGTACAACGCCCCCACTGGCCCCAGTCCCCACTGTGAACTGTGAGTTGTGTTTGTGGCTGGCCTGTTATAGAGAACGCCCTACGAACTATGAACCCGCGCCTCGTGTCGTCAGTCGTCAACGGGTGAATTTCAATTGCCCATTGTTCTTGATTTTAGCCTCGGCGCCAACATAGAGCCCCGCCACATATCACAACACAACAGTCAAGAATCAATGGCAGAAGCAGAAAGCCAACATTGATGATGCGTTGTTTGTTTCGTGTCAAACTATTTACTCTTGCTGCTTCGCGCAGGATCTTTAGATCAAGCTTTTACAGTGTTAGTTCCTACTGCCTACCTACAGTCACCCCTCTTCAGACGCGGACTTCCCAACTGCGGATTTGACCGTTAACATGTAACGCCACGTACAGAAAGACAGCATCGTGCATGTTTGAAAATAGCCACTAAACTCTCCATGACCTTCTTATTCTTGATACAAGTAATATTGTTTTAATTCATTAATTAATTTAGCTCGAAGTAGGGGACGCCCGAAGAAGACATCTTACGATCAGTGAATCAGATACTTGAGTCGGGCCATGTCAAAAGTCAAAATAATAGAAGAGTATGTATGAGATGAGACAATGTATGAATGTGAATGAGAATGAGATCGAGTTGTATGGCTAGTTAGTTGTTCGTTTGATCTCCGGCGTGATGGTTAGTTAGTTGTTTAATTAATTTAAATTAATCTCTTTTATTGTATACTAGCTGTACCCCGCCATGAGTTGCTGTGGTCAGTCTCTCTGTACAGATACAATAGAGCGTGTTGTTTTATCATCTAAGAGATGGCCCAGTTTAAAAATAAAAGCATTTTTGTTCAACAGATTACGCTATTTTTCTAAAAAGCATGTTTTACCTCTCACAAGTGACATCTATATAATATAGGTATATAAAAATACACGTATTCGAATGCAACGTTTTATCAAAATTTCAAAGCAATCAGTGAAGAACTTTTTGAGATTTAAGATTTTGAACAAACCAACGTATACATTTTTATTTATGTAGAAGACTAGAGCAGACCCGTCAAAAATAATAGGCTATTATAATAAATTGTAGGATTAAGAATTGCATTAATGCTTTCGGCTGTGGTAGTGATTATTGCACGGGTCTGCGCCTTATATTCTATTACCTTTGGTCTGCTTCTCTTTAGGAGCAAAAAAATTGAAAAATCGTTATCTGCTTTACTTTTAACGCTAAGAAATTTAAACAACATTTCGAATATAGAATCAAAATAATTTCTAATTATAAAAAAATATATATTATATTATGAGTAGGTACTTTATCGCTTTTCTGAATTCTTAACACATCAGTTATAAATTTTAAAATAATAATCAATGTTGAAACTAATCAGAGCTGAATGAACGAGAGTGACAATCACAGACACAACCGAAATTAGTATTTTATTAATAATCGAAGTAGCAAATAATCTGCAGTCGTGAAATGAATATAATTTAGTTTCAATGTAAACGAAGCAAGGAGTTTGCCAAGACAAGACAGAGTTTTTTGGCGGTCCATCCTCTCTGCACCAGTGAGGAAACGATAGTTAGTTATCCAGTTATTAAACTACGCTGTTTTGATGGCGAAATAACAAACACTACGTATCTTATTTCTTGGTAAAAGCTGACAGTGTCTTTAACAATTTTTTTGCAAATCAACCTTAACCCCTAACCAGAGATTGCTTGGAGATCTGAAAATGGTTTTTTCAAATAATTGAAATAATAATATTAATGAAAAGTCTTTTGGAATACTTTTTTAAAGATTATACCCATCAATGTAATATATCATTGAAAATGAAGATAATAATAAATCTAAAATTAATTGAAGATAATACTGTAATGAATTTGAAATATGAGACCAATAAAAATGACGTAAAAGAATTAAATCCCGACGGCCTTATTGGTTGAGGCATTGTCCCGATAAAACAGAGATCCTAGGCTCGATTCTCAGTTGCGACCGTTACCTTTTTATTTTTCTGTGTCTCGTTATATTTCATGTTTCGTTTAAATTTATTACTATTATCTTCGTCTTCAATGAAATGATTTATTTTATTAATTTTTTAACATCTCCCATTTCGTTTGCGATTGCCTTGTAGATACGTAATATCGTCAAGCGAGGATTTACCGAACGCGCCGTTTTTCAGCCAAGTTGCTAGAGGAGAACATAACAGTAGGACTGTTTAACAGGCATCGAATGTAGAATGTATAAAGACGTATAATGTTTAATGGTGTTTCCAGTGATTCCACACAACAATATAGCACATACACATAATACATAAACACATTCGGAAGGAGACGCAGACGGTGGAGCAGGCAGACTGCTCGCGCTTGGATGGAGCGGGATTGCTTGTAGATTTATGGGTGTGTTGTTTCCTAACGAATACCGAATCGATGACCCCAATAAAGTACTGCCACAAACAGCGTTCAGCGTACAATTCGGGCTTTTCAGGCAAACTTTATATTAATAGACGTATTAACTCTAATTTATAGATAACGATCGAAACGCCTAGTCACATTATCATTTCTCCACACCGAAAATTGTTTTATAAAATATAAAAGCAAAAAAAACAATGAAAATTACCAACGCGACGTTTTAAATAGCGTTACTGGCGCCGCTGTTTCTGACACATTAAAATATTTTTTTACAATTGTGGTGCTTATCAATTACGTTTCGTTCGTATTATAATTAAACATCTAAAAGTAAAACTTGAGACAAAGGCTGATAGTGTGCCTCTAATTGCTAAAAGATTTGTGCACCCACATTTTATTCCGAAAAAATGCCAATAGTTTAGGTTGTTATTTTAAGTCAACAATTGTGGTCAATGGCATAATGCATACTTTTGCACAAAAAATGGTATTCTGAAGAACTGGGGTAGTCACCAACTTATCCGAAGCTTCCATCCTCACTCTGCACACTCAGTACAGCAAAATATCACTGTGTTTACCTTCGTTCTTACTTCCGTGCTTAGGCTAATGTAACAAGACCTACAAATACCTACGCCTATTCACTCTGTGTCATTTGCTGTTCAATCATTAGTCGGCTTATAAAATATATGTATTTAAAAAAATTGCAATACAACCTTGTTCAGAAGCCACGTTTCTCGAGAAGTTGATTTTGTCCACGTTCACACTGTAATCATTAACAAGTAACCGTATGATTGTCTAACATCTCGTCTCTGCTCTGTCTATTTCACTGTACCACATTCAAGTTCGTGCTCACCACGAGGTCTCACGAGGGATTCCCCGACTTCCCCATGATTCTACTGCTTGGTATATGACCGCATTCCGTAAGCACCGCGCAAGCCTCGTAACCCTGGTGGTCCACGGAAAGCGATAAAACTAGCCGATATTGAAATGATCTCTCGCGTCAAGTCGAATGTAGTCGATGATTGAACTGGCAACTGGCAACTGGCAAGTAGCGTCTACAACTGATCCACTTGAGATGTGCGTATAGTACAGTACAAGTGCGGCAATACAGCAATACAGGCTACAAGAGGCATCACGCCGACTCATGCTGCCGGCTGTTGGTTCAAAATAATTAGCGATGTTACACTCATTTCAATTGATGGACAAGGCTCGTGCGCGGAAGCAGCCGAGGGCGACCGAGTGCCCCCGAGCACCCACAGTGGCACCACTCCGCCCACGCTATTTTACTGTCACGCAGCCCGCACCAGTCCCCACTGTCCCCAGTCCCAGTGTCACAGTCACAGTCCCACTGCAGACATGCGCCGGCGCATCTTACAAATGATTAAAACGAGAACATGCTACAATGAATATGTATCGGATGGTGTCGTCTAAAGATCGGCACCGATATAATCAAATCGGGCAGTGGTGTGCCCCCCTATATTATTTACCAAAAACTCGATAGTAATAATATGAAATAAAAAAATTACGCTATGATCTATTTAGGTAAGTCTTCGATATACTGATCCATGAGGTAATTATACTGATGGTGGGTTATGGTTAAGAAAAACTGTTGAAAATCTGAAACGGCAAAATCTTTGCAACTGTGTGCTCTAGAATTATGAATTTCGAACACCATTTACAGACTATAATTTCTAGGTCAACGCAACAATTTTCGCCATAAATTTAAAACTACAGAGAAGCTGGGCAGCAACTTGATACTAGTAAAAGCAGTTAAACAACAGAACTGGCATCCCCTGGTCGTTCTGTTAGGGTGGCCTTTCTAAATAATGGATTTGTTATTGAGCATATATTCAAAACCACGAACTATTTGTCTAATTTCCTTTTGCTTTTCTCTACGCAATAACAAACCGCCACAATCTAGGATGTAGGTATGGGGTATGAATAACCTTCCTATGACCAAACGTCCCGTTTTTCAGTGCTCTGTCCCGTTGTCCCCGAGGAGAGCTTCGGGACTCCAAAATGTCCTGTTTTAAGAAATGAGACATCAATTTATGATTAAAAAATATTTAAAAAGGTTTACTAAGCCGATTGTATCTCTCTACGGAAACTTATTGCAAAACTCACTGCGAAAAAATTACGAAAATATCCACGTGGGAAGAAATACAAAAGTAGATGGATTTATTATATATCGTATTATAAAAAAATATTATACAGTGCCAGAGAACATTTCAACTTTTAAAAAAAATTTATAGCGAACTATACTGTTTTTTGTGTTTATGGCAATCTTTTACATAAACCCGCTCACTGCAGTAAGAAGGGGTATAAGATAGTTATATATGGAATTTGGGCGGAGACGAAGGGGGTCGGTGGATGGATGGTAGATGGATGGAGGGATGGTTTGATTTTAATTTGGAGTAAATGGTTTTGGCTAAATCTATTATATGTTATAAGTGGAGGAATTTTCGAGCCAGTGTTGATTATGCTATTCCGGAATAACCAGGGACTTGGTGAATCGCCGAAGCATCGCATTCTGGAATGATTCTAGAGTTTTTGTGTTTGATGTAGCCCATATATGTTAGTCGATGTGTAAACGAGAAGTTTGTTTTTTAGGTTTACTGTTGTAGCTTTACTTTACTTTACTTTACTTTGCTTTACTTCTTGTAAGGGGGTATAGTGCTTAAAGTATAGAAGTGTTCGATGAATACTCCCTTATTTCAAACTTCATTAGATACATGGGAAGAACGTGCATAGTTTATTTAGATAGATTATTTCGAAAGTTTCCACGGGAAATCAACGGGTGAAATTATTCCAGCACTTCAGAAACAATAATCTCGTTCATGCGAAGTGTATTATTTTATGTAAAAATGGGTGTTCTCCCCTACAGTTGTGGACGACTGAAAAACACAATTAACGTAGCACTAAATGCTACGTTAATTACTAAGGTGAATATTAAAAAAAACGCCATGAATTTCACTCGAACTTATTTAAAATACCTACATATATCGTCACCTGATAGTTTTCGTGTATTGAAGAAAATTGGTTCATTAAACAAAAATATAAAAACATTATGCACAAATAAACGTCACACAACTAGACAAATATCCCACCCCCTTCCCCCTCCCTGGATAAAATAAATGGTCGGTTTGGACCATGGTGGTAAGAATCTTTCCTCCGTGGTATGGATCAAGTCATCAGTGTCATAACTGTTTGTTTGTTTGTCACTTGCAGCGCCATGAAGATAATGCTGAGCAAGCTGTCGCGGCCATGGATCGTGGATGAAAAGAAGGACGACGGCTACACGGCGCTGCACCTGGCTGCGCTCAACAACCACTGCGAGGTGGCCGAGCTGCTGGTGCGGGCGGGCGCGCGCATGGACCTGCAGAACGTCAACCTGCAGACAGCCCTGCACCTGGCCGTGGAGCGCCAGCACACCAGCATCGTACGCCTGCTCGTTAGCTCGGGCGCGGACCTCAACGTGTGCGACAAGGACGGGGACACGCCGCTGCACGAGGCGCTGCGACACCACACGCTGTCTCAGCTGCGCCAGTTGCAGGACGTGCAGGACGTGGGGCGCCTGCTGATGGGGCTGGGTGCGCAGGCGGCTGACAAGCGCTCCTCTGCCGGCATCGCCATCTTCTTGGCTGCACGCGGAGCTGACCTCACCGTCAAGAACAAGAAGGGTATGTAGTCTGTAGACAGGTGGATCCAACATCCCCATGCACTTCACATTAGTTACACAGCTCGTATGAACATTTTATTACAAATGCCCTCCTAAAACATATTGACTCTGTTTATACAGATTTTAGAAGAGCCTTCGATACAGTTTCCCATAAAATTCTTATTCGGAAATAAGAAAAACTTGAAATACGTGATAACTGATACGCTGCTACGCTGATGACAGCACCGTTCACGAGGGTTATCTTTTTGACAGGCCCCCTTCCACCTATGATGTCCGAACAGCTCGGGAAGTTTTGAAGCAAAAAATTGACCGCCACCTCGAGATGGTTCGTGCCTGGGGTAAGGCCAACTTGGTCAGTTTCAACGTCTCAAAAACTCAAGCGTGTCTGATTTCGGCAAAGAAGGAGATCAATGACTGTCTGGTGCAATTTGATGGGAGCACTCTCCCCAATAAAGACTCCATTGAAATGCTTGGAGTTACTATATCAGACCAGCTCAAGTATCGGGGATCCATAGAAGCCCGAGTAAATCAGGCCTCCAAAAAGTTGGGCATCTTGTACAGGGCTAGGAGATTCTTCAACAGTGACCAGCTGCTGACCCTGTACAAGTCTCAAGTCCGCCCAACTATTGAATTTGGGAGCCACCTTTGGGCTGGTGCCCCAAAATACTTGATAAACCTGCTTGAATCTATGCAAAGGAGAGCGATCCGATTGACAATCCGTTGTTAACAGACCGATTGCCTTCTCTAATGCATAGACGCAATGTAGGCATCCTGTGTCTGTTCTACAGGTATTTCAATGGAGCCTGCTCCAAGGAGCTAGCAGAATTTATTCCTGATGCACCGGTGCACGTGCGCGAAACTCGACGGACACGAACTGAACACCCGTTCACGGTTGACGTTGGCTTCATGAGAACGGGCCGTTTTTACGACTCGTTTTTGTGTAAGTCGGCTCGTATGTGGAACGAGCTACCGGCATCTGTTTTTCCTCCCTCCTATAATCCGAGCCTCTTCGAGGCCCGCATTAACAAATCCCTTCCTACAGCCCCTACCTTATTCCGCCTCACAACGCCGCCCAACCGGGTGGTGACATAGTTCCCCTGTCTGTACACTGCACAGGCAGGGACACTCTTGTGAGGTGTCACATAAAAAAAAAAATATTAAAAAAAAACTCGTTAGCCTGGTTTATGATCTATCGAGAACCGAGCCACGAATTACGGGAAATGAACGAAGCAATCGCAAATTCAGCTTTCAATTCGAGGTTCAGCGCGAAATTTCGGCTCGCATATGTATACGTTAAATTACTATGAACGAAAACAACACCTTATTAAAATAAAATCCTCCCTGTCAGAAAAAATAATTCAACAAGTGAAGTCCCACAGGGTTCACACCTTGGTCCAATCTTGTTTATCTTATTATAAATGAGTTCATGATGTATTTATCTTAGTTTTTGCGGACGACTCCAATTTTTTTAAATTAATTCATTGTAATATTCTTTAAACAATTTCAAGAAGATTGTTAATTTGGTGCAATGAAAACAGAAATATCTCAATATGTCAAATAGTCAGATTTTTCTAATAAAAATCCAGTGATCTTTAATTATTACAACATTGATAACAATGCTCTTAAGCCATTAACACAAATTAAAGGCATCATTTTTCAATCAAATCTTTCCTTTGTAATTTTGTAATCACATAACGGAAATCTCTAACAGGGGCTTACAAATGTTGGGATTCATAACTAGGTTATCTAAAGAAATTCTTCAATATTAAGACTAATAAATAATATTCAACTATTGTATTTTGCCTTTGTTAGAAGTCAACTTGAGAACAATTCTTCTGTCTGGAACCCACATCAAGTATAATAATTGTGTGAAAGCTATCGAAAGAATACAAAGTATTTTTTTCGCTTTTAGGTTGTTTTGAAATGGTTATTCCAGCAATGTTGCAACCATAACACATAATATGCTCAAATTGTCAGCAGAAGCATTTTCACCGACTTGATAATTCGACATATAATTCTAGGGACGGGTTATTTCACCAAATTTGAACAATTCATAAAATTTCACAGTTAATTTGCACGTTGTGTGAAAGTCCTATTCAAGTTCTGTTATTATATCATTACAGGCCTGTTGCTACATAAAACTGAAATAATAACAGGATTTGAATAGAACTTTCACAGAACTTAAAAATTAACTTTGAAATTTGAAGAATTTCATTTCAGAAATTCTGGACAAAACTACCATAATATAGGTACTCCTCATTGCCAAGAATACTAATGGAAGGAAATAGTTATGCCAAGAGTCAGTGAACTGGGGTAGTTCAGCTGTATATAAGAATAATAAAAAACAGTATAATTTGATTACTCTTATTATACAGCGTTAAAATTAGTATAGAACTAATAAATGAACTACAATATATTATTATAATACAATGGTATTGTCAGGTCAAACCCCCTTGGACCTGTGCCCCGACCCCAACCTGTGCAAGGCGCTGTCCACCTGCCTGAAGGAGGGGCTGGAGGGAGCGGAAGGCGGCGAGGCGGAAGGCGCGACGGGGGGGGTGCCGGAGCCCCCACCAGCCCCCGCCCCTGCCCCGGCACTGGACGAGTGCCTGGTATGCTCTGACCTCAAGAAGGACACCCTGTTCCAGCCCTGCGGACACATCACCTGCTGCAGTGCTTGTGCGCCCCGTGTCAAGAAGTGCCTTCTGTGCCGGGAGACTGTTGTTAGCAGGATCAAGGTAAATAAAATTAACTCAAGCAAATACGACCATTCTTTCACTTAGTAAATATTTGTATAATTTTGCTAAAAAAACTATGGAAGATGGCTCCCTCATGGATCGGTGAGGAATCAACATCAACAACAAAAAAAATAGTTTTATCAAAAACCCTGAAGAAGTGAGCGTTGCTCATGAAACATGTTGGTAATAAACAATAAAAGTGGTTAAAACGAAGTATTTTATTAATTTTTAAAAAAAAATTAGTTTTTAAAGACCAACAATCCCAAGTTACGAATAACCTGACAATATTTGAAAATCTCTTACTACCACCACAGTAAGCGGAAAATATTGCTTGTGTTGTGATGGAGGACTTATCCACCCGAGGAATCGGGAACAGGTGGTACCCAAACCCAACTCAGCCACTGATCGAACATACACCGTTATCTTACCGATCCCTCGATTTATTCTCTGTTTATTTCATAGAACAAACCATTTGAAAATAGAAAGGAATTGTCATGCGTTCACACTTTTATATTTATTTTTTTATAGCACAAACATTACTATTAGTGTTTACAATTATAAGTATTCCAACAAAGCCATCACATGACAGCTTGTCTTTAAGTTTTACCATATCAATATTTCATAATATTTAATACATAATATGCATTTCTGAGTGCCTCTAATATTTTAAAGACATTTATAATAGGTAGGTACTTATATTTTACTTAATTATGTAGATAAATAAATAAATAATATCTCATTTTGTGATTTTGGCGCAGGGTCTCCTATTTTCCTCCAATTTTTAATAAGTTTGTTAAAAATCACTGGTTATATTAATTTATTTTCTATTTTAATGGGGTTGGATACTGCCTTTTTTATTTTACATAACCATAGATATTGTACTATATCGTGGGGCGTTGGAGTAGCAACTGTCGTTCAAGTGATTCTGTCATTAGGTCGATTCTATATATAACGAAAGTTAAAGTTGATTCAACATTAGGTTTGTACTTCTATTGGGCGATCTATAGAGTAGAAAGCCTGTTCTCGCTGATATAATTAATAGATTCTTTGAAATAGATCATACAATAGACAATGTGAAAAAGTGCAATTAATGAACTTTACTTTTCTACACAGGGTCGGTTTATGTCGATTCCTTACCGGTGCATGAGAGAGCCGCCTACGTTAAATTATTTTTCTCAATCTGAAGAATGTAGAGGGGTCATTTATTATAATGTTACAAACCCAATGTGCATATTTGTGCTGTATATTATTACTGTTCAAGCATAAAAAGTATTAAAGAATGTTTTATTCTATTTATTAAAACTTATGTGTGACATTGCAGGTGAGTGAGTGCGTGGTGTGCTCCGAGGCCCTGGCCACCGTGGTGTTCCAGCCGTGCGGGGACGTGTGCGCATGCAGTGCGTGTGCGCCGCTCATGCGTAAGTGCGTTGCGTGCCGCACCCCACTGGCACCCCCGCAGGGCTCCCCGCCCGTCCCCGCACCAGCCCCCCAGGCGCCGCTGCCGTCCCTGGCCGCCCTTGCCACCCCCAACCAGCAGATCAACACCGCTGACAACACTTACAACTGTAATATTAACGGTTTGTTCATTATAATATTTAACTTTATTTGTTTTTACAAGGATTCAATCGTTGGTTCTGAAGCAATCAAGTCTGCTTACGCCAGGAGCGCCGCATCCATATGCGCCTTGTGGGCGGAGCACAAAGGCCATCGATCTTAGGGGCGGCCATATGCCATCCTGAGTTTTTGGTCAAAGTATTCAAATAAATTCTAGGATGAAAAAATGAATAAAATTGGCCTATACATTTGGTGCGCATCTCTTATTTTTTAGTATGCCTCATTATATTCATTATTAGTAAATTATCGATATATGTACATAGTTGTTGTTACCATGGGATTAGATGGCAACAATCTTCTATGTTGTATATAAACAAAAATGGTTTGTTCAAAATCTTAATCTCTGAATGTTTTTCACCGATTGCTTTTAAATTTTGACAAAACGTTGCATTCAAATACGTGTGTTTTTTTATATACCTATATTATATATATGTATATCACCTGTGACAGATAAAAACATTTTTTTTTTTTAAACCACGCCATCTGTTGGACGTTAAAGCAACACGTACTATTGTTTCTCTATCTGCACAGACAGACTGAGCCACAGCACCAGAGCACAGAAGTACAGCTAGTTTTAAATAAATAATGTTCTGAGTATTTTGTAAGGATAGCTAAAATAAAGCCATGAGTACTCCAATGCAAAATATTCCACCAAAACCATAGATATAATATATGCAAAAGGATCCACACACCTTCTTACAAATCCTTTATGTAATGTAGGTTTTTTTATTACTTTTTGTGTACTCTACCTACATAATTTTATTTGATAAAAACCAATGACTTAATAAAATACTCCTGATAAAAAGAAATTATAATTTTCAATTATCGAATAGTATTTATTGATTTTTAAAATATTATTTACTTTTATTGCGGTTATTTAAAATAATTAGTTATTTAAACTTTAATAACCGAACATACAACAAAATTTAATTAAGATGATGTTTCTTCGAAATCATTTCACAAATATTTCTTTCATTGGTGTGGGTTGGTTGATTATTTTGATTCTCCTTTTTGGGCATTTCTTATAGTTCTTGGTACCCGGAGTGGAAGTCAGCGTAATAAAACGCTGAGTGAATAATGTGCGAATTTCGATTATATTTCTCACAAAATTACTTAATGTTATTAAATTACTCCATCATCGTCTGCGCTCTGGATACAGAAGTAGTCTTTTGCATTTGTAAATAATTTAATAATATGCAGTGAACCCCGACGCGAGCAACTTGGCGCAAGTGGCGGCCAAGCCCCAGAACGCGATGGTACCGCGCGAGAGCAGTGCCGGCGGAGGGCTGATGAACAACGGGTCGCGGGACACTTCACACGCGCTGGCTGCGGCTGCGGGCCCCTCCACCTCGGGGGCTCCCACCGCCCTGCCCGCCCCACCACCACCGCCACCCAACTCCGATGTGCAGAGGCTGCAGCAGCAACTGCAGGACATCAAGGAACAGGTGAGACCTGAATATACTTACATAATATATAATATACTTGCATCCTACTGGCTTCGGCAATACCACACCCTTCTCCGTCTCATAAACTCTCGCATTATTTGATTCACTTAACACACTTACGGCCACACACCTTTTGCACCGGTCCTACTTGATGGCGGAAAAGACTCCGATAAGTTTAAATGACTATTGTATACCAATCTTTTTACAAGGCTCCCAACTATATGGTGATTTTCTCACGAAAACGGCGCTAATCCAATCATTATTATTATATGTAAATGTATTTTTTTAAATGTGATACAAGTCTTCCCCATCTTTTGTGGAAGAATATTTTATCAAAAGGAAAGTATATTAAACCTGTAGAACAGGAGATGAACCCTTTCACTGATGGGTTGTTTTAGAATTTGAACAATTCTTCAAATTTTAAAGTTAATTTTCAAGTTCTGTGAAAGATTTTTTCAAGTTCTGTTATTATTTCAGTTCTGTCAAGCAACTAGCCTATAATGATACAATAACAGAACTTTCACAGAATCCGAAAATGAACGTTGAAATTTGATGAATTGTTAAAATTCTCCGACACAACCCGTCCTTAGATATGGATATATATTATTTTTTTTATGATTTGTGCCAAAATGAAAATCAATTTTATTGTTATGTAAAAAAAATATGGTGACCGGGTATGTCATCAAAATCATCACACCTCCAAAAAGTGATATAAAGTCATGAAAAGTGATGATACAAAAACTAGGTGACATAGGTAACTATTAAACCTAGTTTTTCTTTCATCACTTTTAATGACTCTATATTTAAAGGTGTGTTGAATTTTCATTTTGGTGATATATCATGGAACCAAAAAATATGTACATTTATACATATAAAACATCACTACATGGCTCAACACTTACTTTAACCTCAATTTATGGTGTCGTATTACAAAGTAGGCTTTTCAGACAATAATTTTATAGTCAACGTATAGCTGCTGACAAACTACATAAGTAGTTTAGCGGGTTTAAATGTGAATAAATAAAAAATAAAAATAAAAATTAAAAAATGGAAAAAAAAAAAAAAAAAAAAAACTGTATGTGAAATACACACAAAACCCTATACTCTTACGGAGATATCTGCAAATCTTACAATACCGTAAGAGATATTGATACTTTCCACAAAACCCTTCACTCGGAGATATCTGCAAATCTTACAATACCGTAAGAGATATTGATATTTTCCACAAAACACTTTACTCGGACATATCTGCAAATCTTACAATAACGTAAGAGATATTGATATTTTCCACAAAATCCTTTACTCGGACATATCTGCAAATCTAAAGTGTCAGCTACACTACTCGCTTCGACGCTTCGACGAAGTCCTCGACGAAGTTAGCCGAAGTTCGAAGTGCGTGCCCACACACTCGTGCAACTTCGCGAGTAACGCTTCGAGTTCTTTGACTCGGGCGCATTTACCGACAACAATCGGAAGTCGGGCGAAGCGAAGCGAAGTTGCCCGAAGCGAAGTGAAGTTCGTGCCCACACTATCGTATTCGGTCAACTTCAATCAACTTCGCGAGTAGTGTAGCTGGGATTTTACATATAGAGATACTGATATTTTCCACTGTACATTTAAAATCAAATTAACCTTACAATGAACTTAAATCTTAACTATCATTTGTTATTTGTTTATTTATTCAGTTTTTACCTATACTTTGCATTATTATAATTTTTAATATCTACTTGCTACCCAATCTGTAACCATAACAAAAATTATTGTAAATGGAACTTAACTGGTTTATTTTATATTCACCATTAAATGTAAAATTAATTTATATATATAAAGTTTTCTGAAAAAACTTAAATAATTTTTAAAAAATTAAAATAAAAGTTGAGTACTGTGAAAAAACTGAGTACTGTGGGACTATGACATCCCCAATCCCAGCCTGTTGTGAGGCTGAAGGGAGTGAGAAGGGTAAGGTTAAGAGGAAGAGATAGGTTGGGAAGCATCTGGTTCTTCAAATCCAGTTACTGAAGCGGCTAAAATCATTTCAAGCAATGTTCCAATTCTTTATGGTGGTCTTTCACTGAGAGTTTCTACAACTTCTTCCACTAACTTAAGTAATATTACAGTTATATTTACTTAACTCTAACTGTAACAACCTGCCTCCATTGACGTGACGTGACCTATCTCTGACATCATTGGGCATACTGATAATCTATTGTAACTTGTAACCACTCCCTCGATATCTCATAAACAATGCTTGTAACAAGAAAGAGAGATAACAGCAAAGCTCTCCATGGCAGGACCATAAGCATTTTGGCCCACAAACACTGATAATAACGTACAATTGTTTTGTTCCAGACGATGTGCCCAGTTTGCCTGGACCGCTTGAAAAATATGATCTTCCTGTGCGGCCACGGCATGTGCCAGATGTGCGGAGATCGCATGACCGTGTGTCCCATTTGCCGCAAACAAATCGAAAAGCGCATCTTACTGTATTGAACCATACTTGCATACTTTACTGCAACAGTAATGATAATTCATCTATAGATCTGTAGTAGGGCTTTATAGGTCACTTAAGTATTTGCATAGTGCTTTGTCCCGTTAAAATTTAATCATTAGTATTTGTTTAAGTTATTAAAATAATGATTATAAAAACAGCTTCAATAGGCCACCAAGTTATCATTAAGAAGCTTACATTTTTTTACGTATGGTTAAAATATTTTAAAGTAGACATGAATTGTTTTTAGTGCAGAGTTGTTACACATAAGCTTAAAGGTAAATACAGAATTCTTTGAAATTTATCTAATGATTTTTTATTAGAAGTTCGCCTGTCATTTTTTTATATACACTTTCTACAAACTTAATATTCTTGCATTGAAAATATATGGTTATGTATTCAATATTAATTTGTTTTGTTAATTTTATATTATTATTGTACTATCTTTAGTAATTTTTTTCAATAAACAAAAAATGTATTCATATTCAAATGAGTGTTTTATTTAATACTAAACTATAAACTAAACTAAACTAAAAACTTACCTTTTTAAGCTGTCGTACGCTTAAATTAAATATACCATTCCTAAGAGAAAGTCCAGTTATATTCAATTTTCCAATTAAGTCCTAAATCTTGTATCTAAATTTCGCTAATAAACAATTAGATAATGTTAATTAAGTGTTAATCTCAAGTGAACTACCAGGTAAGTATTGTACTGTATATTATCTCCATAACTACTAGTCCCATTATTCAGGTGACATTGGAATCTGACGTGACTCAGGTTTTTTGCTGATAATCTTCTTAGATTTAGCATCGTCTCGTGTGACTATAAGCTATTATCAATTTATTTTTCCTATCTACCTTATCTTTTTTCCTACTTTAAAATATCATCCTTTGTACTGGTTTTTCTTTATTTGTATAATATTAACAACTAACTCTTTTAATACTACCAACTTTAATCCAAATTATCCTACAATTACTCTGCTTGCGTTACTACAACACCACTCTAATATTTATAATTTACTAGAACATGCTTACAACTATTTTATCAATCTTATATTTTATATATTTTATCAACTAAATGTACTAAAATGTTGAATGTATATTATCAAAATGTGACTTTATTTTAATGTTACCAATAACAACTATGATATTATTATGATAACTGAAACTTGGCTTGTAGACAGTATTGCTAGTGAAGAGCTATTTGACAACCGTTACCTGGTATTTAGGCGTGATCGCAATGAGCAAAAAAGAGGAGGTGGAGTAATGATTGCGTTGAAGAAGCACCTCATAGCTCATGAACGTAAGGATTTTAACACGAATGCTGAAGACATCTGGGTGACTGTTACGATTAATAATTTCATAAAAATTCATTTATGCTGTGTTTACATACCTCCAGGAGTCAATCACTCACAAAATATAAATGAATTCATGGATAAATTATGTGAACTTCGAGGACTACATCACGATGATCATTTTGTCATATCGGGTGATTTCAACTTACCTCAAATTAACTGGTCTTTAAGTAATGGTAATAGTATGCAAATTACGAATGGCTCTAAATCTGAAATTATTTCCATACTATCTGACACCCTTTCATTTACTGATCTATCACAGTACTGCACCTTTCCAAATAATAATCATACATACCTAGACCTTGTTTTTAGCTCGATCCCTGTAATTGTATCAAATACTGACCAGTATCTCATCCCTGAATGTAAACATCATAAAAGCATTCTTGTTGACATTAACATATCTCTGGAAACTCCTATGGTGGACAACAAACGAACAATCAATCTTTTTAGGAAAGCTAACTATGAAACAATAAATAACGTCCTTAGATGCAGAATTTTTAAACCTATCAACCAATACTGCTATTGACCGCTTTTATACAATTTTATATAAAATCATTCGATTAAACGTCCCGTCAAAGGAAGTTCATATTAATAATTCTTATCCCTATTGGTTTAGTCCAGCCCTAATAAAACTGACTAAGGAAAAATATAAAGTGTTTAAAATGTGGAAAAGGTGGTCCAATCCTTTAGACTACCATGAATTCTGTATCCTTAGATCAAGGCAAAATAAATTGTCTAGAGAATGTCTTAAACAATTTATAACAAACGCTGAACTTAATATATCTCGTGACCCTAAAAACTTTTGGTCTTATGTTAAAGGAAAAAGAAATAATTCTGGTTTGCCTCATGTTATGAAACTGGGCGAAGTGACTGCTGAAAATCCTTTCGCAATATGTAACCTGTTCTCACAGCATTTCGTCTCCACCTTTAATTACAACACTATTTCCGATGTACACTCTACCAACTATCATTTTAACAATCAAGTTAATATCTCCTCGGTATCAGTTTCAAAACAAAAAATAGAA
This sequence comes from Hesperophylax consimilis, assembly GCF_061612785.1. NCBI lineage: Eukaryota > Metazoa > Arthropoda > Insecta > Trichoptera > Limnephilidae > Hesperophylax > Hesperophylax consimilis. Next base: position 9,243,586 of record NC_142839.1, on the reverse strand, counting down.
AAAATAATCGATACTATTTCTAGCTCACTGGGTGCGGGTAGTGATAAAATTCCGGCTTTCTTTATCAAAATGTGTAGCAAGGTAATCTCGAAGCCCCTATTATTGCTCTTTCAATCCTCATTGAAAGAAGGTATCTTTCCTGATCGTTGGAAGAGTGCTCTCATCACACCTGTTTTTAAGTCTGGGGCTAAAAATGATGTCCAGAACTATCGACCGATATCTAAATTACCAATCTTTAGTAAAATTTTTGAAAAAATTGTTCATGAACAACTATATAACTGCATCGAGTCTGTAATACTCGTGAACCAACATGGCTTTATGAAAAAAAGATCGGTTGTATCTAATCTTGCCATTTTCATTGAAAATATTACTAAATCAATGGATGATCAAATCCAAGTTGACGTAATCTATACAGACTTCTCAAAAGCGTTTGATAAAATTGACCACAGTCTTCTTTTGTCCAAATTACTAGCTTTGGGAATTCATGGGGATTTATATAGATGGTTAGTCTCCTATCTTAATGGGCGCACTCAGGGAGTAACAATAAATGGCTTCATCTCTGAGATTTTAAATATACCCTCAGGTGTGCCCCAAGGATCTGACCTGGGACCGTTACTGTTTACAATTTTCATCAACGACATTATAAAATGCTTTAATTATGCAAATGTTCTACTTTTCGCTGATGATATGAAAATATTCCTGCCCATTAATTCTATAATTGACTGCTTTAAACTACAAGAAGATCTGTATAGGCTTAATGATTATTGTATCCGCAATCGTCTCAACATGAACACTTCTAAATGTTATGTAATTACCTTCACTAGAAATAAAATTAAGTTTGACCATAATTATCATATAGCTGGCCAACTACTCAAAAAAGTTACACAAATTCGTGATCTAGGTGTTATACTTGACAGTAAACTTACATTTGAGGCTCATATTGATATGATTGTTAAGAAAGCCCTTAGAATGCTAGGATTCTTATTCCGTATTGGAAAAGAATTTAATAATATCATAACACTTCAAATATTGTATTTTTCTTATGTTCGCAGTCATCTTGAATTCGCTTCTCCCATATGGAATCCTCAATATAATATTTACATAAATCGCATTGAAGCCATCCAAAGAAAATTTGTCCATCATTTAAATTTCAAACTAAATTCAAACCTTGACGTAAACAGCTCGATGGACCTTTATGGACTTAAGCCATTAAAAACTAGAAGAGACTCCGCAGATATAATATACCTCCATAAAATTATCAATGGCTTTATTGATTGTTCTCCCCTTCTGTCTGAAATTAATTTTAGAGTCCCGAGCGTTTTTTTTTTTTTTTTTTTTTATTATTTCTGGCTTTCACCCTTCAAGGGTGTTCTTGGCCATCATTTAAAATTATTGAGAAATGAAAGGTGAATTTAAATATTAATTTTATTTAAATGGGCAAATTTCAAAATTATAATGAAAATTGGAGTCGAGTTCAGACTTAGAAGAGATGAGATGTTGAATGGAGGGGAGGCAATTTTAGATAAGGCTTGATAGAAGAGAGGATATTTGTTTAGAGAGGGACAACCAAAAAATATGTGATCTAAAGTTCCCACTTCTAGACCACAGAATGTACAATCTGGGGAGTCAAGGACGTGAATTTTAAAAAGATGGGAAGGAACGGAACAATGTCCGATTCTCATTCGAATGAGTGAAGAAATTTCTTTTTTGGAAAAATGAGGGAATTGCTGAAACCACGGTTTTGATGGAATAGTCCTTTGTATTGAGGCATAGCAGGCTCCCTTGGATTGACTAGCAATGTGCCAATACTCCGACCAAACATTGCGGGATCTATCTTTGATGATGGAAAAAATGTCAGATAGGGGAATGTGGTTTGCGAGGGTAACAACAGGGTTGGACGCTCCTTGTTTTGCCAAGGCATCCGCAATATCATTACCCATGATACCAACATGTCCAGGAATCCAAATCAGAGTTACAGTTTTACCAGAGCTTTGAATGGAGGCTATCATCTCTCGAATAAGGCATACAAAGTGATCATCAGGATGAAGAAGAGGACTGGATTTAAGTTTTTGGAGGGAACTGAGGGAGTCAGAGAGAACGAGGGAATGTTCAAAATTATTTTTTATTATATATTTGAGAGATTCTATTATTGCAATACACTCGGCTGAAAATATTGAAAATTGATTTGAAATTGAATGAAATATTCTGTCATTAGAATTATTGTGGTAAACGTTAATACCTATACCACAGTTAGGAGAATCGGGAGATTTGGATCCATCAGTAAATAGAAGAGAAAAGTTGGGCCATTTAGATGAAATAATGTCATTGAACATATTATTGACAGTTCGGGCCGGGAGATTGGAATGACTTTTAAAGATTCCGATCCCTTCTATTATTGTTGGGGATAGGGTGACGTGACTATATTTTAATTTGTATAAGGGAAGTAGATCATTTTGGATGATGTGAAGCTCTGAGAGAGACTTAAAATTTTTACAGATGTCAGGAAGAGGTTTAGTTGAAGCTCTGATTGTAGATGAATGGGTTGAGTCAATGAACAACGAGACGCTGGGGATAACCTGATGACATTTAGAATTTAAACATTTCAGAACAAATTTGTCAGCAAATAGTTGACGCCTTAAATAAAGAGGAGGATCAGAACATTCTACCTGAAGGGAATTGATGGGTGACGATTGCATCGCTCCAGTTATAATTCGCAAAGATTTAGATTGAATTTTGTCTAATTTATCAAGTACATTTTTTGAGGCAGTACTAAAAAGTGGGCAGGCATAGTCAAGATGGCTTCGAATAAGTGCGTTGTAAAGCAACTTAATGCAAGTAGGGTGAGCACCCCACCAAACGCCAGATAATGATCTGATGATATTTAAATTTTTTTCGCATTTAGTAACTAAATTATTAATATGGGACGACCATTTAAGTTTCCTATCAAATGTTACTCCCAAAAATTTTACTTCAGAAGCGTTGGGGATTGGAGAATTTTTAAATAAAATTTGAACGGGGGGGTTTTTATGGCGGTTTGAGAAGGTGACACACTGAGTCTTTTGGATTGAAAGTTCAAGACCATTTAACGTGAGCCATGTGCAAAGGGCATTCATGGCTTCGTTAAGATATTTGACGGCGAGAGGGATGATTTTGGATGATAAGAAGAAAGCTATGTCATCTGCGAACTCAATAACTTTTACTTGTGGGGGAATAGCGACATGCATATCATATGTGTATATATTATACAGTAAGGGGGACAATACATCGCCTTGTGGTAAACCCTTCCAAATAGACCTACTTTGAGGAAAAATATCTGGAATTTCAATGAAAATTTTTCTATCTAGAAATAGATTAATAATAGATTGGACAAACATGGGGGGAAGGCCAAGGCCTAGAAGTTTTTTTTTCAAGATTGGGATGGAAACATTGTCAAAGGCGCCTTCTATATCTATAAAGACGGCAAGACAAACTTCCTGTTTAGAAATTGATAAATTAATATCAGTACTGATGATGGCAAGGTTATCTTGAGTGGATTTTTTTTTCCTAAATCCAAATTGAGATGGAGAGAGAAGCTGTTTACTCTCGACGAAAAATTCTAATCGGTTTTTAATTAATTTTTCATAAAGTTTACTGAGGGTGGATGAAAGAGCGATTGGCCTGTAGTTGGATCCAGAATTTGGTGATTTGTTTGTTTTTAAAATAGGGATGATTATTTGACAACTCCAGTCATCAGGCATTATACCAGTCTGGAAGATTTTATTTAAGATGCTTAAGAAGTGGTTTAGAACATTATCATTACTATTTTTGATTATGCTGTAAGGTATACCATCTCTGCCTGGAGATGAGTCCTTGACTGTTGATAAACAATTTTTTAGCTCAATTAAGGTGAATGGAGAGTCTAGCCAATGATTAGACATAGGAGTATTATAGATGGGCGTTATTTCATCTAAGTTAGGTACAGAAGGGGGGGCAATTTTGTCCAAAAATTCATCGATCCATTTAGAATGAGACGCTCGAGGAGATGGTGAACTGGAGGAGGATCTAAATCTTCGGATCATAGACCAAACTTCCGAAATTGGAGTGTTCGGAGATACTGAACTGCAGAAGTTGTACCACCCGGATCTTTTTTTTGACCTCAATACCCTTTTGGCATTGGATTCAGCATTTTTGTATATAAGATAGTTCTCCATAGTCATATTGTAACGATAGGAAAGAGATTTAGCTTTCCGAATTCTTACTACTTTGGAACATTCCTCATCCCACCAGGGAGTTGGAGGGAGTTTTTTGAGAGATTTAGTTTTAGGGGGAGGATTTGATTTATTTATTGCAGTTATGAGCATTGATTTGAAGTTATTATAATCATCTTTGACGGAAAATATATCGGTGGCGGGTGAATTTAATAGGAACTTGTCCATATGAGAGTTAAATTCATCCCATTTGGTGTGTTTCGTTTTAATTTTTGTCGAAATATGAGACTTGTCTGATTGGAAAGAAGTTTGATAAGTAATGGTGATCGGGAAATGATCACTGGAGCAAGGGTCGGGGGACACCACCCACGAGGAGAGAGAAGCCAGACTAGTAGAACATATCGATAGATCCACTGCACTGGGGTTTGTGCTGGGGCGTGAGATCCTAGTAGGAGATCCGTCATTCAAAAGGAAAAGGTTGGATTGATCTAGGAAATCCATCACACTTCGACCATCTCGGTCGGAGAAAGCAGAACCCCAGACGGGGGAATGGGCATTAAAATCGCCTAATATAAAGAAAGGAGGGCTTAGTTGACTTACAATTTGCAACCAAGTTTGTTTATTGAAGTGGGCTGTTGGGGGAAGATAGACTGAAATAAAGGATGTGTCCTTTATTTTAGCTGCAACCATTTGGAAGTCAGCATTGGGGGGTTTGATATTATTTATTGGGGAAAATGATATGGATTTTTTAATAAAAAGGGCAGCACCGCCACCCGAACCTTCCGGGCGGTCGTCGCGGAGACAGGAATACCCTCCCACATTAAAGTGGGTGGATGGAGTAAACCAAGTCTCCGAGATAGCAGCCAAAGAAATAAAGTTGGAATTTAATAGGTTAAGGAGATCAGATTTGTTAGAAATAGTACTTCGGCTATTCCACTGAAGTATTCTGACATCCTGAAGAGTCATTTTGAATAAATGATTTTAATGTGGAAATAATAGTAGCAGCGTTGGACGGTAGATTAGTTTGAGAAGAAATAAGCTCAATTAGAAGCATAATAAGAGTTTGGATAAATGAAGAATTGTCTTGGGAGAGTTTTTCAGAAAGTTTAAGAGAGTTCATTGAGGACGGATTATAATTATTTGCACACCCATTTGTGGCATTTGAAAGAGGTGAACCATTGGGATTTAAGAGCAGTGAGTTGTGTTGTTGCTGATCGTATCCAGGAGCCGGTTTAGAGATAGCGTTTTTGTATGTGAATTTAGTTGAACGAGAAGAAGTTGTTGTAGTGGAGGGAAGAGGGTTGGATGAGGAGTTGCTGGATAAAGCCTCAGCAAATGATTTTTTGACAGGCGGGAATAGTTTAGAAGCCTGCAGAAAAGACAAGTTCTGAGAGGCCATAGAAATTTTAATATTTTTTTGGCGAGATTGTTCTGGGCAAGATGTGTTGATAGCTGTATGTGAGCCTGAGCAGTTAAAACATTTAGGTGAGGAGGAAGAAGGACATTGGTCAGCTGCGTGGTTTTCTCCACATTTAAAACATCTGGGTTGAGATCTGCATGCAGCTTTGGTATGACCAAAACGGCAGCAATTGAAACATTGAGTGGTGGGATAAGTATACATTTCAACTGGTAATGAGTTGAAGAATAAATATATATGGGAGGGAAGAGATTGACCTTCAAAGGTGATAACGACAGATTGGTAGGGCTTCCAGGAAATTATACCCTCAGAGGAGTCCTTGTAATTTAGCCTCCTGGCTTTTATGGGATCGCCAATGTGTTGGGGGGTTGAAAGTGAAGACAGAATTTCTTCGATGGACAGATCGGTCGAGATACCTCTGACCAGGCCCATGCGAGTGACATTGAAAGTAGGGATATATGCCTTAAACTTTGAATTAGATGAAATGAAGATATTTTTGATGAAACTGTTGGCAGCTGACCCTGAGAGGAATTCGACGGAGATTCGGAAGCGACCCTCGGCTTTTACACCTCCAGGCTTGATTGAAAGATTCTTGCTATTTGATAGGAATTTTCCAAATTCAAGAGGGTGGATGGTTTTTCCTTGTTCAGTTTTTTGGGCGTATACTATGAATGGGCCACGGGAATGAGGAGAATAAAAGTTTGTTGGAGGAAGTTGAGAAAGTGCTGGTGGGGACTGTGAAGTCGAAGGCGAGTCAAGTTTTATTGGGGAAGAAGGAGTAAATTTCCTTTTTTTGGTAGAAGTCAAAATGACAGAATCACTGTCAGAAATTTCTACATTTTCCCCGTCTGGGGGGTCCGGAGAGGGATCTGGGGGCTTTGTAGGGGGTACAGGAGGGAAATCTTCCTCCATTATTCACAACAGTAAACAACTACAATAATAGTATGAAAAATGACAGAAGTAAAAAAGTTTATAAATATCTGGAAATCAGCAGCGAAAAGTGACTCCTGGAAGATCAGAAGGGAGAAGAAACCTCAAGGCACAACACACTACACTTTTTTTTGGCCAGAAAACAAAATATAATGGTAAAAAATTAATTTTAGATAGAGCAAAACAAAACAACTGATGACAGCCAAATGTTATTGTTGCAATCCGTCCCGAGCGTTAGAACTAGAGAAAAATCACTTTTTCATCTCCATAAATGTTCTACTAATATAAGACAAAACGCGTTTATATTCAGAGCCTGTAGTATATTTAATAAGAATTTTAATGATATGGACATATTCTCAAGTAATTTAGGAACCTTTAAAAGATATGTAATAACTAACATTAAATAATTTTAAATATTCTACTTGAAGTTATCATGTTATTGCTTTGAATCCTTTCCAGTTACTTACCTTCCAATTTATACTCATGTGTTCAATTTAGTTGTAGGTATACATTTATTATATTGTTATTATTGCTATTGTGTAGTGCTTTTATTGATTGCTGTTGTGTTGAAATTTTACAATACATTTTGTTTTGAATTTTAGTTGGTTATTAGTATATCAGTTAAATTTAAATTTTTGAAATTTAGCTGGTTATTAGTATATTATTTGTGTTCCTAGATCTGTTATTATTTTTTATTTATTATTTACAATTTTGTATTTTTTGTAAATTTCTCAGGCCACGGGTACAGAACCCTTAGTTTCTTGTTTTAATATTTTTTATTATTATTATAATTTTAAGTGAAAATCTGTTATTGGATTTTATCTTTATTATTTAGTTTATTCTTATTATATATGTAAATAATCTGTTGATTTTCCCAAATAAATAAAATAAAAAAAAATAAAAAATAAATAAAAAATAAAAATAGTTAAGTAATAACATAGATAGATCACTGTGGAAATGTATTATAAGTTTGTACAGCGCCCTTGAGATGATTTTGCACTAAAACAGCGCTATACAAGTCATCCAATTATTATTATTATTACTACCAATAAAATAAACCAATTTGAAACAGATAATTTTATTTTTGAACTACATAAATATTATACATTGCATACCTACTAATAACTAGACAAGTTTATAGGGATCAAATACTTAATTTGAATAAAAACGTGCCAACTCTTCATCTTTGGGAATGAGAATCAACTTGTCTCTCAAGTTTATAACCCAGCCAGGATCCAGCCCATAAAATATCTGGCGGGGGTCTTTACGTTCCACCAACATGTCATAGGTGGGGTCCTCCTCCACCCTCGGCAGCTCATAGCCGTACTTTTGCGCCAGCACCAGGCGCTCCTGGGAGACGAGCTCGGGGTCGGCAAGGTACCCCCGGAACTTGGGGTCGGAGTAATACTCGATGGCGTCCGGCGGGGGCAGCATGCGCTTGGGGATGGCAGTGCCGCGCTGGAAGAACTTCTCAGGGTTCTTCATGCACATGAGGCTGAAAGGGTCATAGTAGGCCGTGGTGATGACGCCCCCGTTGCGCTCCACGGCGGCAATCACGGCCTCCGTGGCCCACTGCACCTCGATGTTCAGCTTGCTCTTGAAGAGGTCCGCCCCCTCGTCCGTGAGGTTCACCCCAAATTCCTTCTCATCGGGCTTAATGGAGTACAGTCCCGTTCCGATAAGTTGAGTGACATCCACAGGTTTAGAGATGTCCAGTCTGTTTGTGTCGATCAATGTTTGTAGTTTGTGCAATGAAAGAGGCGGGTACTGTCTTCTTAAACTGCAAACAAAATGTATAACATTACTTTTTGATGGGTAAAACAATATTAATATTTGGACCATTTTGATTCCTTAATTAATTATAATATTATAATCCATCTCATAAAAATAAATAAAGATCATTTTCATAGAAGCTAAAAGAACAGATTTCTTTAATTTATTTATTCTGTATCATTTCCGCTCATGATCAGTAGAAAAATCTATTTATATGAAGAATGAAGGAAGTCAATAAAAATGGATTCAGGTGCTTCATTGCGCGTCTGTGTGAGGGAAGCGTTACATGGGTTCCTTTATAATAGTGTTTTAAGTACCAACATATTACATTACAAGTTAAACCTTAGAAGCCGGAGCCCTGCAAATTGTAGTGTCGACCTTATACATTCATTTTGTATTTGGATTACATCTACTAGTTTTGTTAAACACAAAAATCAAATGTCATTTTATCAAGTATGATATTGTCTCCATGTTGGCCATAAAAAAATCTATTTTATTATTGAATATTCTTGCCGGCTCCTACGGGTTAAGTAGTGCTCATAAACGGTCCAAATGCCTAACGAACACGGCACCCGGCAATATGAAAGAAACCCACTGAGGGAGATATCTGGACTACTAACATTAATGGTCTACTACATTGCCACCTCAGGAGACATGTGCAGCTGTTGAGAGTGGAAAACACCAATACATAGTAGGAAATGTAAACAGGGTGAAGAAACTGCAATACACCAATGGTGTCAATGGTCTGGATGGAAAGAAGGATAAGATCTCTAGGAAGGCAATTTGTGCAACCAGGAAACAGATAAATATCCAACGACAACCCTGGTGAACTTTATTAAAGAACTTGGCTACTTTTGAGGGAATAAGGTAACCATTGGAGGCAACACTATAGACCAATGGCCTTAGTGCTTACGGGAGCTATGCAGACAGTCTCCTTATCAAAAACATAAATTTAAGCAGAGAAACTTACTGATGCCCTTTATAGTATGGTTCAAATCCGAATCGCAGGTAGAAGGGATTGTTGCCAGTTTCGTAACCCAGCCTCATGTAATTCTGGTGTTTAGTTTTCTCTCCTTCACCGTGCTTGTCTCCGCGGTGCTGCCCCCGGCCGCGCTTTCTCTGGAACCAGAAACAACTAACATTAATAGAGTAAAGCTACTACCGTTAGAACCAAATAACTGCACCGAGTACCTGCGAAACAAAATTCGATTAACTTTAAGGTCAAATTCCGCTGCACTCTTAATATGTAAATAAATTAAAAAATGCACTTGGTTTCAACTTAATTACTACTTGAGAAATAACTATTATGTTTTGGGAGATGGTAAACGATGCATTGAAATTCCATTTTTTCACAATCAAAGTAAAGTTTGAAGGTTAGGAAATAATAATAAAATATACATTTATTTAAGAAATTTGTAACAATAACTAAGAAATCATGTTATGTGTCCATAGTTTACTTTTCCATATAAAATAGGTAGTAAATAGAATTAATAACAGAAAAAAATATTATAAAACAATAGGTTTCTCATAATCTGCGTCACCAGGCTAGCGGCTAGCCTGTGTTGAGGCAGTCATTTTAAAAGTTAATTTAAATGCATTTGAATATACCTACACTTATATTATAATATAATCGCTCAATATTTTTGTTAGATTAATAATTTCGAATTTGGGTGAGGGCACCGTTAAAGGTCCTATTATTACTTTTGATCCAAATTATAATGTTCTTTTTGAAATTTGTTTGAATTTTTTTTTTGCCTCTACAATCTTGTTGCAATGTACCTATAATTTCTTTCACCGAAAGTAGAATGCATTACAGGAATTTTGAGTAAATCTTTGTTATTGTTTCGAGCACAGGGAGTATTTATGTACGTTTGTATATAGAGGGATGGGGATTGTTTTTCCTTATCATATAATTAAAGATTAAGTTCAAGTCTAAGAGAGGTAGCTTAGAGGTAGCCTAAGGATTTTTTTGATTATGTTTTTTTGTGCTTTTATGATTGGGTCTAGTGCAGATGGCGTTCCATCTCCCCATGCTATGATTCCTTACTAAATAATGGATTGACAGACAGCAAAGTAGATCATTTTCAAGTGTTGTAAGTCGAGAAAGTTTCGTATAGTTCTGAAAAAGTGCATGATTTTTTCTTATTTTGTTTGCAATTATTTGAGTGTGAAGATTCCATTTTAGGTAAGGATCAATGGTGAGGCTGAGGTACTTCATCTGAGTAGTGCGCTCAATGTCGGAGCACGATAGCATTTATCGGAATTCAGATATGAATGTATTTGAATAGAAGCTCTGTCATGGGGTTGACCTGTAATATTTATACTTGATGTGATATATATAGTTTTCTCGGTGTTCAGTGTGGTCGTATTTCTATCCAACCACTATTTTACAATTCGTTTCAGCTTTTTTGTAAGCAGCTAGCCAAATTTATATAAGTGCATGTATAATATGCATAAGTTATTAAAAATAACCCAAACTAACACCCTAATAACCTATTTTGTGCATGTTTACTTAAAACCCCGACATAAATAGTCGTCTCCATTAGACATTTAAGTTAAAAGTGTTGTTTTTATTTTAAAGCGCTTTTGCGTGCAGCGGAATTCGACAAGTTTACCTAAAATTCATATTATTTGACTGCGTGAAGGAGTTTAAAATTTTAAAAAAAAACGAGTAAATCCCAACGAACAACATCAGATATGCAAATTGGTAAATTTATGTTAGAATTACCACAATCCTTATTAATGAACGGTGAATTGTACCAAATAAAGTGACCATCTTTTAACCAAAAAGAACTATGTAACTATAACCTCAAACATACCGTGGCTTTTGAGCCGGGATTATCTCTTATGTTTTGCAAAGAGACTCTCGGCAGAGATCTCAACATTTCCAAGGCTTTTTCGGTGGTATTTTTAAAACTCATTTTGGAAACGTTAATTGAGATTTAACATTAATAATTTTTTTTAAATCTTGACGAGAGCGAAGAACGGAGTAAATACACCATAGAAAAGGTAACCATAGGCTACATCATAAATAAACCAATCACGGCTACATTATAGATTTTCGAATCATACAAAATCGAATCGAACGTCAAAAACATTAATATCTATGGTGTGAACTTTTTAACGATAACGTAAACATAGCTATTATTGCTTTTGATAGATGGGGGAGAGTGGTTTATTTATGGATGGGTTACATTGATGGTAATCGTAATGATTATTATTCTATTTTTAACTATAGGCCAGAGGTTAAGAAAATTTTTGTGATTTGTATTTTGTATCTTGAATATGTTGACGTTTCGATCCTGCCCATCACTAGTCTTGAATCGCTAGCGATCTTTTTGAACATCGAAATATTTCGATTAATTTTCATGGACAAATCGATTCTGTCAAAAATCATCACAGAATGCGAGACAATCCTTTCGAAGGGAGTCGCTATATGCACAGCGACTAGTCGACAGGGGGCGTGGCCAACATATCCGAGCATACCCGAATGTGTTCCGAGTAAATTGTTTCTCTTCTCACTGCCTGTGATCACTGTGATCAGTCAGAAATCAACAGAAATGGCGTCTTTGAGTGCCGGTTTAGACCGTCTTTTAGAAATTTCGTTAAGTAATTTCAAAAAGAATTCAGAGACAGGTGTTATCAGTGGATACATTGACAATGAAGTAAATTATGAAGCATGTATTAATTATTAGCAATTAGCATCAATTTTGACCGGTCAGTGGTTGAGTGGGCATAGCGCTTGGGTCTCACCCGAGCGTCGCGTGTTCGATTCCTCGGCTGGCTAAGTCCTCCATCACAACACAAGCAACATTTTCGGCTTTCTGTGGTGGTAGTAGGAGATTTTCAAACATTGTTGGGTTATTCGTAACCCGGGAATGTTTGTCTTTCTTTAAAAAAAAAAAAAAAAAATGTCTGTGTTCTGTGAACGCGTTGGGGCACTCTTTTTCAACGAGAGACAGTATGAAAAAGAAGTTGGGAGGTAAGTTCTAAACCTTAGGGCCTAGGTCTAGGGTAGGCCTTCCCATTTCTTCAGTTCATAAGCAGCTGCTGATATTTAGGAGTTATTCGAAATTAACATTTCCAATCTTTCAGATGCAGTATACACGTTCTGCCCGTCTACAGTGGAGTTCTTTGGGATGCCATTTACATTCGGTGTGAATGCGTACAGAGAGTGCGCCCAAGGCCCCCGACTACACCGCCCAAATAACAAGAAGAAAAGAAAGTTGAATTGGTATGTTAATACACCCTTGAACCACATCAGCTAGGCCTACTCCCCCTCGTCTTTCAATAGTAGCATTGACAGAGCACCGAGGACTCTCTGGTCCAAGATTAATGTCTATAACCCCAAAATGATCACCGTATCGTCGGTGATGTGTTTAAAATAAAATAAAAAGCGATGGGCCTGGGCCTAGGTAAGCTAGGACTAGATTACACCAGGGGCCTTCCTAATATGGCAGTTGCAGCTCCGTCTCATTTAGATTATCACGACAATCACACCAATCACAATTCATCTTTGTGTGTTAAAAAGTGTGCCGTGGCTCGTAACACATCCTCCTGTCGTGTTAGTCTAAATAAGACCGTGCTCAAAGTGCCAAATTAATTAAAGCCCCTGCAGCTATATCTCATTTCACAATTTTAATTCATATCACACTGGATTATAACCACACTTGTAATTTTATACTAATGTCAACATTGCATAGGCCCTAACAACTTTTGTAAAAGTTAATCATCTGCGTCAAATAAGTTAACCATGGGCAATTTATTTGCCGCACAAATAATAGGCGTCTTATACGTATAAGCCTATTAGACCCTATACCTTGAATTGTTCTTTCAGGCTGATCACCCAAACCATAAGAAGAAGAGGTTCCGAGTTTTGGACTCCAAGAAGTTTGGTTGTCCCGCAACGATGAGTGTGAAACAAATAAAATATTTTCCATAATTTCCTGTTCCACCTCAAATTGCAGAAAGAGCAAAAACCAAGGTATGATAGTTTCTTTTCTCTGCTTATCCCTACATGGGCAATCTCTTTATAACATTATTTTATTTTTTTCACTATAGTTAGATGCAGTGTTGTGTCAGATACTAAGTATCTAGATACAGATACTTGGCAAAATTTGTAGCTAGATACAGATACAAGATACATTGTAAAATTGTATCTGTATCTAGATACATATACTTTTTAAAAGTAACTCACAGATACTCGGATACTTTTCTTCTTTTTTGGGGGAAAACTTAAAAAATATATATATATTATCGAAAACAGCGATTACTTTAATTTCTTAAAGACGGTAGACGTAAACGCTTGTGATTATTTTACATATTTACACTTGCTTGTTTTATTCGTTGCCCAAAAAGATATTGGCAAATTGGCCTGCAAGCGGTGATATTCGCGAGTACCCGGGTAGCATATTACTACCCGGGTACCCGACGCCCCTTGGATAAATTAAAAATACGTGAACTATGTGTAACTTGATTACTTTGGGTTCTGATGGAAAATTAAAAAAAAATAAATTATTCATTATTTTTATTTTATTTTTTAAATTCATTTTTTTTATACACGGGGGTACCCTGGTACTCGGTTACTCAGGTTAGGACCCATGTATATAAACTGCTATAAAATATTATACACTAGATGGACAAAGGTACCCACTAGCTGAATCTGTGTCATGAATCTGTGAGAAAACTTTAAAATTAACTAGAGAAAATCGGTAAAGAAGTTCACTTCTCTTTCACTCTATAAATGCTGGCGTCCCACAGGGATCGGTTCTATCTCCGACTTTGTTTTTGTTGCACATCAATGACCTTTTGACATGTGCACCGATTCATTGTTACGCGGATGACAGTACAGTTCATGATAGCTTTTTGTTTGACAAGCCCCCAAAGGGCACACAAACTCCAACGGCTCGGAGGGATTTGAAGCAGAGAATGGACGGTTATCTCGAGAGTATTTCCTCCTGGGGTAAAAATAATCTCGTCGAATTTAATGTTTCAAAGACCCAATCCTATCTGATTACGTCTAAAAGGGATCCAAATGATAATCTAGTCTCCTTCAACGGAAGCAATCTTCCGAACAGGCCTTCCATTGATATGCTTGGTGTAACTATAAGTGACCAGCTCAGGTACGGGAGCTCCATCGAAGCCAGAGTAAAGCTGGCCTCTCAGAAGCTGGGCGTACTGTACAGGGCCCGCAGATACTTTAATAGTACACAACTGTTGACCCTGTACAAATCGCAAGTGCGCCCTACTGTCGAATTTGGCAGCCATCTCTGGTCCGGAGCCCCTAAATACCTGAAAAAAACCCTTGACTCTGTGCAAAAACGGACGGTCCGTTTGATAGATTCCCCAATCTTAATTAATTCCCCAAACGGACTGCAACTTTAGAGCACAGGCGTCAGGTAGGTATGCTGTCCTTGTTCTATCGGTATTACAATGTAAGATGCTCTGATGAACTAGCGTCATTGATCCCTTCGGCACCGGTGCGTAGTCGGGATACACCGAAACGCGCGCCCAACATTTGTACACGGTTGACATTTGTCACATGAGAACGGGTCGCTTCTACGATTCGTTCTTAAGTTCAACAGCTCGGCTGTGGAACGAACTGCCGGCCTCTGTGTTTCCTCCCTCCTACAACATGGGACTCTTCAAGACTTCTTAGCAAAGCAGCAAACCTGAACTCGGAAATTAAGGCGCAATTGCTTGCGCCTACCAAAACACGTTTCCGCAATCTACACAACTTCTTAGCTAAGCAGCAAACCTAACTCGAATATTAAGGCGCAATTGCTCGCGCCGACCAAAACACGATTCCGCAATCTACACAACTTCTTAGCTAAGCAGCAAACCTGAAGTCGAATATTAAGGCGCAATTGACTCGCGCCTATCAAAACACGATTCCGCAATCTACACAACTTCTTAGCTAAACAGCAAACCTGAACTCGAATATTAAGGCGCAATCGACTCGCGCCTACCAAATCACGATTCCGCAATCTACACAACTTCTAAGCTAAGCAGCAAACCAGAACTCGAATATTAAGGCGCAATAAGGAAGTTGAGTCCATTTTTTTATTTTGTTATCAATTTTCGCATTCAAACTTAAATACTGGTATTTTTTTTAAAGTTTGTTTTCATAATTAAATTAATTCTCAATGTTTAAATTTTATCAAGCCCGCCAAAACGAGCGGAATCCGTGCGGTAAGAGGCGGGGTGTGGGTGTGACGTCATTCGAACTGTGAAAACCACGTCGCTTAAGCATATTGTATGGAAAAAAAAATTAATTCTTCAACAAGGAATTCCAGTAATTTTTTACCAATGTTAACCGTCTATTAGAATTGATGTTATAAAAAAAAGAAAATTGATTAAGATTTCATAGTTAAATTAATATTTTAAGTTAGAATATTTGCTTTTCCCGCCCGGTACCGTACAAGTACAGGCGGCCGGTACTATGGTTTGCCGTCGCTATTTGTTGACGTGCCCCGCGCGAATTCGGGACCACCGCGCAGAAAAGTAAAGACCAAAAGTAAAATAACGGTATACAGCCCAGTTCACTGTGAGACTTTTCTGGGCGGCCAGCGGCCTGAAGTGTATCACATGTTATGTGACATGTATAATAATAAAAACTTCTAAGTTATGCAATAAACAACATATTATTATAAAGCACTATACGAATATGTATCTTTAGAAATCCATTTCATATAATAATAACAACAAATACGTACATATATTTGACAAACCCAAATAAACGTTTGGCCTATACACCTCTCTCATCTAAACCGACCATCTCTCATGTAATAAAAAGAGATGCACCATAGGTGATCCGTTGTACGTACAAGTCACGACACATGTGACGTCAGAATTCTTTCGACCAATCGTGGAGCGTATACAGTCTATTGCTATTGAATGCTTTTTCAAGAACTTTTAACTAATTCTAAGAATAATAATATAGAAATATATTTATATATTTAGAATCGATATTTTTTGATCTACATGAACATATTTTTTATAAGTCAAAATATTTTTCACTCAACTTCCTTATTGTATAAAGATGATAATCTAAAGATGAAAATTACTTATCGGCTGCTCGGCAATATTCGGAAATGCTCGGCCGTGACGTCACAAAAATAATCTGAGCGGAGAACCAATTTCAAATAAAGCGCCGAAACACTTCACTTCGGGTATGCTCGGATATGTTGGCCACGCCCCCTGTCGACTAGTCGCTGTGCATATAGCGACTCCCCCTTTCGAAACGTCATCGAACAAGGAATCGATTAGAAAATCATTCCACAGTCCGAGACAATCGTTTTGAAAATACAATACTTGACAAATGAAATATTATTCCTGTGGTACGTTGTGTGACGTACTACCTAATGTGATTAAATATTCGCTGCGAACTGGAATTACGCTATTATTATGTGCTAATTTATTGTCAAATGTTTAATTACGATATTATTTAACTACCAAAGAAGCTATGAGTATATCAGTGTAGTAGAAGAACAATTCATTTTAGGTTGGGATTTAAAACGTCCGTACATTTAGTGTGCGTAATAAATGACAGTCTGACTTATAATAAGTTGGAAAGGTTGTTAATAAACATAAATCGGTCATTTTTACTGTGCCGTTTTTGTGAAAAATCACCTAGAGGGCGCTCCATAAAGAATTTTATTTATAATAAGTGTAAAGTATTTCTTTTGGAAATTATTGTATTATATAGTATTGGATTGGAATTGGAATAAGGTATGAAACTTATTTTTATTATTTATTCAGTTTCAATGTGGACATTTAAAAATTTTATGTAATATGAAACGCACTCAAATTTTTAGTCATTCACAGAACGTTGCTAACTGCAAGTAAGCAATAAACATCATCAAATATTTCGATCCTGCCCATCACTACTCTTGAATCGCTATATCTATGCTTGTACCCCGTTTCATTGATCTCTATTCTATGGTTGATCTGTCAAAATAAGCAATATTATTCGAATTTATTCGACGCATTTATTTATGATTCGACGTGAGTGGTTTATTTATGTATTCGACTTTTTAGGTTTCCTTTGAGAGTTCCCCATTCATCTAGTACGCGGTTTAAATTATTTTTTACCATGGGAAAACATAAAGATAAGAAGAGGAGACGCAGATCGAGGTCGTCCTCGTCTTCTGGTAGTGCAAATAGTGAAGAAGAACTGAGAAAGAAGGATTTAAAAGAGCGCGACGAATTTTCAAGTAGATTGAAACAGAAGGATGATTCCAAAACACGGAAAGTTATTGAAACGTCGGAAAAGAGGTCATTTGAAGAAGCAGCTAAAAGACTCAAGGTTGAAGCTGAAGATCGAGATAAAATACTCCCGTCCCTTCGAATCCAATCCAGGCGGAAATACCTGGAGAAGAGGAAGGATGACAAAGTTGCAGAATTAGAAGCAGACATTGCGGACGATGAATATCTCTTTGTCGACGATGTGTAAGTATTGCAGTTGGTGCGATATATTCAATATATTATTTTAACATTTATAGAATCCTTTTTAATATAAAGGAAAAGCTTTTATCTAGCTGCAATTTAAACCCTTACAATGATAATCCTTCTGTACCTCTTAACTATTATGACACAAGTGAGTTGATACTGTATTGTTGTTTTTCCCAGACTGACTTCCCGCGAGAAAAAGGAGCGTGAACATAAGAAGGAACTTCTCCGCATTGCTAAAGACCATGAAAAAGCGAGGGAACTGGAAAATGTCCAGAGGTACCACATGCCCCGCGATCTCAAGAAAGGAGAGAAGGGTAAGATTTCCTCCACACCATGACACGGTAGATTTGAGTGTTTCCCCCTGCCCCCCCCACCGTAGTATTGCTCATGTTGTGTCTATTTCCAGGTGACTATGTGGAAGTCGACGAGAGGGAGAGACTACCCCACTCCGAGCAGAGGAAGTGGGAACAGGAGCAGATGGCTTCGGCAGTTTACAAGTTCGGAGCCAAAGGGACTGCAGCGGCTGCCGAGGAATACGAGTTGTTGCTGGATGACCAGATTGAGTTCATCCAGGCCCTTCGCATGGATGGGGACCGGAAAGAAAGCGACAAGAAAGAAGAAAAAGTCTCCATCACAGAACAGAAAAAGATGGATATCGCTGAGTGCAAAAAGTCACTCCCCGTTTTCCCTTTCAGAGATAGTCTCATTGAAGCTGTGAGGGAACATCAAGTCCTCATTGTGGAGGGTGAAACTGGGTCCGGCAAGACTACCCAGATTCCGCAATACCTTCACGAGGCCGGCTTCACAAATGACAATAAGTGCATCGGCTGCACACAACCTCGACGTGTGGCTGCCATGTCTGTGGCTGCCCGGGTGGCGCAAGAGATGGAAGTGAAACTTGGAAACGAAGTGGGATACAGTATCAGGTTCGAGGACTGCACTTCCGAAAGGACTGTAATTAAATACATGACGGATGGTACCTTGCATAGGGAGTTCCTTTCAGAACCTGATTTAGCATCGTACAGTGTTATGATAATTGACGAAGCTCACGAAAGAACATTACATACTGATATATTGTTCGGTTTAGTTAAGGATATTGCCAGGTTTAGGCCAGACCTGAAACTATTGATATCTAGCGCTACATTGGATGCCCAAAAGTTTTCAGAATTCTTTGATGATGCTCCCATCTTCAGAATTCCCGGAAGACGTTTCCCTGTAGATATTTACTATACCAAGGCTCCAGAAGCTGATTACGTCGATGCTTGTGTCGTATCCGTACTTCAGATTCATGCCACTCAGCCGCTGGGAGATATTCTGGTCTTCCTTACGGGGCAGGACGAAATCGAGACTTGCAATGAAATGTTACAAGACCGTACAAAGCGCCTGGGATCAAAAGTAAAAGAACTAATAATTCTCCCAGTGTACGCTAATCTCCCTAGTGATATGCAAGCTAAAATATTTGACCCCACTCCCCCGGGAGCCAGAAAAGTCGTTTTAGCTACCAACATTGCTGAAACATCTCTGACGATAGATAATATAATTTACGTTATCGATCCAGGCTTTGCGAAACAAAACAACTTTAACTCTCGAACGGGAATGGAGAGTTTGATGGTGGTTCCCATTTCCAAAGCCTCTGCAAATCAAAGAGCCGGCCGGGCCGGGAGAGTGGCTCCTGGCAAGTGCTTCAGACTCTACACGGCCTGGGCGTATAAGAATGAACTCGAAGACAACACGATTCCAGAAATTCAGAGGATCAATCTGGGCAATGCCGTTCTCACTCTCAAAGCTCTTGGAATTAACGACTTGATCAACTTTGACTTCCTTGATCCTCCCCCTCATGAGACCCTGGTGCTGGCTCTGGAGCAGCTCTACGCCCTTGGCGCCTTGAACCACCACGGGGAGCTCACCAAGGCGGGGAGACGAATGGCAGAATTTCCCACAAATCCAATGATGGCAAAAATGTTGTTAGCCAGTGAAAAGTACAAATGTTCAGAAGAAATAGTCACCCTTGCTGCCATGCTGTCAGTAAATGGAGCCATATTCTACCGGCCCAAAGATAAGATAATCCACGCAGACACGGCTAGAAAGAACTTCAACCATCCCGGCGGGGACCACCTGAGCCTGATGAATGTGTACAACCAATGGGTAGAGTCGGACTTCTCCATCCAGTGGTGTTACGAGAACTTTATCCAGTACCGGTCCATGAAGAGAGGCAGAGACGTGCGGGAGCAGTTGGTGGGGCTCATGGAGCGGGTGGAGATAGAGATGGTGTCCAGCCTGACGGAGGATGCTAATATCCGCAAGGCCATCACCGCTGGCTATTTCTACCACATAGCCCGCCTCTCCAAAGGAGGGAACTACAAGACTGTCAAGCACAATCAAGTAAATACTGGTTTTTCTTCTCATGGCAAATCAATCAAACTGTTCTGAAACTGATGAAATAATATATCACTCTGTTCCAGACCGTCCTGATCCACCCTAACAGCTCCCTGTTTGAGGAGCTGCCGCGGTGGGTGCTGTACCACGAGTTGGTGTTCACCACGAAGGAGTTCATGCGGCAGGTGACGGAGATCGAAAGCAAGTGGCTGCTGGAGGTGGCCCCCCACTACTACAAGTCCAAGGAGCTGGAAGACTCTACCAATAAGAAAATGCCCAAAGTCATCGGAAGGTCCAAACCAACTGAAGCTTAACACACTTTGATCGGGTTATTTTTTCGCCGGCTGACCGCTGAAAACGGGCGAAAATAAAGGTCCCGCGCGAATTTCTTTAATTTGTTTTAAATCGCTATATCTTCGAAAATAATGGAATATTTCAATAAAATTTTCTACATACTAATTCAGCATACCCAAGCTATAAAATTTCTAGCCGAAAACCAAGTATTATTTCTAATGAAACATAATAAATCGAAAACAAAGTCATTGTTGAGTAATTAGGGCTCAATTTTTTAAGTATAAACTAGGTTTCAATTTTATAAAATTACAAATTATTATATTTTCACAAAGCCCAAATCATTATAAAAACAAAAACAATTGCCACTTCTCTAGTATCGTCATAGTAACACATTATTACCCATTGAAATACCACGTGTGCAATTACTCCTCGCACGGTACAGCGGACCAAAACCATCGGAACGTGCTAATAATATTGGTTATTTTTTCAAATGAAATTTAAAATAATCACTTACGGTAGAATGCTTCTCGTATTGCTCACGTAATATTGTTTATTGTTTTTCACCATACACTATTAGGTTTTAGTTTCTAACCACTTTTATGTAATCAGTTTCAGTTCACGTCTAAAAATTGTTCATCTAATATTTGGATACAGTGTGATACTTAGTGAAACATTCCCCCCTATGAAGAGGGACGTCGCAAAATTGACACATATAACTCGTCAGACCTTTCGTTTTGTGCGCAGAACACACGCGACATTGTCTCTGGGGATATTTCTTTTTACCGCCGGTGACAATTTTTATCGCTTTATGTTTTTTTGTGTCCATTGATAATCTCCCTGGAGGATCTTTTTTCAAGACTTTCCTTTGTAATTGTGATGTGGATGGTCTCGGTTCCTCAAAATTTGCAT
The DNA here is from genome assembly GCF_061612785.1 of Hesperophylax consimilis. Lineage (NCBI taxonomy): Eukaryota > Metazoa > Arthropoda > Insecta > Trichoptera > Limnephilidae > Hesperophylax > Hesperophylax consimilis. The sequence continues at coordinate 9,222,247 of NC_142839.1, read as the reverse complement.
CAGTTTCAGAAATCTCGGTCATTATCCAATATTTGGCAACATTGAGTAAAAACTGTTTATAAGTCAGTCTTTTGGTTGCATTCAAGGCCTTGTAAACTTTGTAGGAATTAAACAGAGCACAATTCAATAAATACATCACAGCTCTCTTAGTCCATTTTTTGGTTCTTCTTATTATTGAGTAATACGAAAGATACTGATCTGCACGATCAACTCCTTTCATATATTTGTTATACTCAATAATACTCTGTGGTTTCCAGATTCGTAGTTTCGTCTTCCAATCGATATTGCCGCTTTCAAGTATGATCGAAGAATGTATAGTTGAAATCATTCTGACGTCCCTCTTAGATTTCCAAATTTGCAATAACACATCATTTTTTCGACGGAAAATACTTTGGCCTGGATTGAGCTTTACGTTTTTAAGGCATTCGGGAAAACCTCGATTAATTCGCATTGTTCCGCACGTTCTTATTTTATGTTTCAGCAACACTTCACTAGTTTTAACGCTATTATAGTAATTGTCCATATATACATGATGCCACAAATTTAGGTATGGATTAAGCAATGTTTCAACTGTATCTATTAGTCGCTTTCCTTGCCCACAGTATATTTCCAAATTGCAAATGTATCCCGTAGGGGCTTCACTAACCATTCGCACGAGAATACCATATCTAATTATTTTTGACGCATTGTATACTTTAAATGCTAGCCTTCCCCGCCACGGTATGATGCTTTCATCTAGAGAAAGCTCCCTTTGAGGCTTGTAAACAGAATTAAATTTTGGGATGAGATATGTCAAAACGGGTCGAATTTTTTCAAGGCGGTCGCTGGAATCGGTAATGTTTTGGTTATTTGAAAAGTGCCAAGATCTCCAAATTTGATTGAAACGATCACGGCTCATTGTTTTTGAAAATATGGGCGTCTCGATACATTGGTCTGAAGACCAATAATCTTGTCTCCTAGTTTTTTGCACTTGACCCATAAGCAGAATCAATCCTAACATTTTTTTCATATCTGGAATATTTATAGGCTTCCACTTGATGGATTTGTTCGTTTGTTTGAATCTTGATTCATTTTGAGCATGGTAACGATTGCTTTCTTCTACCATCATCTTGTGGAATAATATTGATAATAGTGTTAGGCGAGGATGGAACTTCGAACATGGCGATTTTAAAGCTCTTTATTGCCATTTACAATCTCATGACTGGCAACCTTTGAAGGACATAAATGATGTTAATTTAGCGACACACTTTTTCTATTCCATAATTTATAAATATTTTGATATGTGTTTCAAAATTAAGCGCACTCCGAGGAATGGTAGAAAATATCCTAAATGGTTTTCTAGTGAGATTGTTAGCGACATAAAACTCAAATTCAAACATTACAAAAAATGGAAGAAAACTGGAATGGTGAGTGACCGGGAAATGTTTTGTCTACTTAGAACAAAAATAAAACGCAGTATTCGATTAGCACATGTGCAATATATTAATTCTATTGAAAAAAATATCAAATGCGATCCCAAATCTTTCTGGAAGTATATCTCGTCCAGAAGAAGTGATGGCGGGTTTGTTGACCATGTTACTTGGAATAATCAGTCTTTCTCAGGAGCAGATATTCCAGAAGCATTTGCAGACTATTTTAAATCAACTTATAGTAAGGAAGCTGCGGACTTGAAATCTTTTATACCTGGAAAAAATACGCCAACAAAAGCACAGAATGTTGATATTCAAAATATTACAAACACTGACATCACCGCTGCTGTTAAAAAATTAAAATCCAAAACTTCTTTTGGACCGGATCTTATTCCGTCATTCGTGTTAAAGGGATGCTTTGAGCCCTTATTAACACCTCTCGCGTATATTTATAATCTCTCACTTAACTCCGGAATATTCCCAGACCTGTGGAAAATCTCTAAAGTTACACCGTTACATAAAACTGGTGATAAGGCTTCAGTCTCTAATTATAGACCAGTGGCGATCCTATCCTCTCCAGCCAAGTTGTTTGAACTAATAATTCATAAATGCATTTATACCCAAGTTGAACCCTTTATAATTGACCAGCAACACGGTTTTAGGTCTGGCAGATCTACTGTGTCTAATCTAATGGTTTTTACGGAGTACATATCTCAAGCTCTTGATAGTAACAATCAAGTAGATGTATCATACAATGACTTCGCAAAAGCCTTTGACTCAGTAGATCCGCTTATTCTCCTAAATAAACTCGACCAATTTGGATTTTCAGCGAAACTTCTATGTCTATTTGTAAGTTATTTCTCAAATAGACAACAATACGTAACTTATGGTATTTTCCACTCTTCCAACTTCATCACAAACTCTGGAGTTCCACAGGGGTCGAATCTTGGACCCTTACTTTTCTCGCTATTTATCAATGACATTTACCATTGCATAAAATTTTCCAAGTTTCTCTTATTCGCGGATGACATGAAACTATTCCTTTTAATAAAATCTTTGGAAAATTGCTTGCAGCTACAAAGTGATATAAATTCTATCGTCGAATGGAGTCATACCAATAAATTAGGGTTTAATATTAAGAAATGCTCCATTATGTGCTACACCAAGGCAAACAAAACGATTTACTATAACTACAAAATGTCTTATTCATCTCTTCAGCACATTGTTATTTCAAGAGATTTGGGAATCGCATTTGATACGCACTTAACATTTCACGTCCACATAGAAACGATATGCAACAAAGCTTTAAGAATGCTAGGATTTGTGCTAAGCAACTCCAGACATTTTTGCAGCTCGGCCGCGATTCGTGTGCTATACTATAGTTTAGTACGTAGCATTTTGGAAAGTGGTTCTGTAATATGGGGACCAATGGATTTAACTTACTCTCAAATGATAGAGAAAGTACAAAAGAAGTTTCTGAGATATTTATATCTTAGAGACTTCGGATATTATCCCTGGTTATATCCATCAGCCTTTTTGTCCGGCATGCTGGGTATTAATAGCCTCACCGATAGAAGGAAAACTGCTTTGCTGATAACAGCATATAAACTTCTAAATGGTAACGTCTGTATTCCCGATATTATAGAAAAATTTGAGCTTTATGTCCCCGACAATTATACAAGAGCGCGCAGGCACAGAACCTTTGTCGTTCCAAAATGCAGAACCAACTTACCATTAGTAATGCCGCTCGGAAAAATGATTATGTTACTAAATTACCTGTCCCCTGATATAGATATTTTCCAACTTAATATTCACCAGTTCAAAAACGCTATTATTACTTAATAAATTAAAATAAAATGTATGTTTATTATTGGTTATGTATAACTGTAAATGTGCATTTAAAATTAAAAAAAAAAAAAAAAAAAAAAAAAAAAAAAAACAAATCATTTCTAATAAATAGTTCTACTACTTGCATAATACTTTTGGAATCAGCTGGTGTTACGAAAACACCAGGATGACCTAAAAATGATTCGATATTTGGCGGATTATCTATTCGAGACCACTCTTCTCCTTCTTCCTCCATATCACTTTCTTCAGAATCACTGAACTGTAATGGCATCACTGACATTCTTCTCCTACAAGAAATTTCTTCACTTTCACTAGATCCTTCACTTTCACTATCGAATTCAGGCAAATAATTACTAGAACAGGCAGATAAATTATCTGCAACGATTTCGTCATCACTTTCGTAATTTTCAGAATCCATTTTGAAAGGTTTGAAAAAGCTAATATAAATATTATCTCCTCAGAACACAACCGTACGACAATTTGCGTTTTAAAAACTGCCATGCACTTGTAAATATTTATTATGGTCCGCCTAACTGTGTTTGCCGATACCTGCTTTTGTTAGACGCGTCAGACACTCTGCGCTCGCTCGCACCTAGGAGTTGAGTGGGTGCGGAACAGAGATAGAGAGATTTGTTTCGGGTTTCATGGTCATAAAAACCCTCATTCCAAGAATTGAATTATTAGAATAACAGAATATGTTATCTAAATTACTTATTTCGTTGATCTTCAAAGCAATACCTATCAAGTGTCAGGTTTTCATAAAATATAGGTCATTTTAGTTGAAATATCGATGTACACAAAAGACTTCAAGATAAATACTAAATAAAGACTTGCATTACAATTTGATAATTATGTACGTATAGTTGGGACCTTTACAAAGAGATTGGTATATAATATTCATATAAAAACATCGGATAATTTCTTCTTTTCTGCCATTGAAATGAGGCGGGCGCAGAAGGTAGAACTACCCTTCCCGACGTTAAGCATCAATCGACCGAACGGGTAGAACTACTCTTCCCGATTAAAGTGTGTTAATAATAAAATACTTTTTTTTAAACCTCTCTTTTATTATATTGGACACGCCGTACATTCGTAATAAATTTTATCACATTGCCAAAAAACTTATTTGGATTTAACTCTCAGGCAGACACACTTTGAAATCGTATTTGGTCACATTTTTCAAACATTTGTTTTGTTATTGTCAAATGCCCAAATTTCGGGAGGTATAGGAACATGTATCACAATCATTTTGCAGGTAGAATCAGTCAAAATATCAATATTTTTTTGTTTGTTTACTGATTTGGAAAACTTACCCATTCGTTTTTTAATGCTATTGAATAGAAAAATAGTAAACAGTAACTGTTAACAGCACTTAGGAATGACAAAAAAAAATAGGATGGTACATAGTTTCCAATTTTCTAGGTACCTATACCTACATGGCCGCAAGATCCACCTTCCTCGTGGTCGTCGATTTTGGTCCTGAACTGCTTGGTCCCATGTGGTTCCCGTTACTACCTCGCTCATTCCCGAGGGTTAAGACTTGAGACATATTCATCCGACAACGATTTCCTGATCCATGCTGAATTCTCCTATGCCGAGTTCACATGAGGACAATTCAATATTGTCCCATTCCAGCTTAGTGAACTGCTGTGACCACGCAGGCCAGAACAATGAGACATTACAACCATTCGACCGTAAATGCGGAATGCTGCAAAAATGGATAAATGACAATGCGCATTATGAGCGAGTTTATGAAAAATAATATTTATTTTATACCAAGATGTATTGGAATTGTTAGAGGATGAACTAAATAATAGAATTGTGGATTAGGAATTGGATGGGGCACAGAACTTCACTGGGTTTGTCTGCAATGATCCTTAAAGTATTAGAAGAAGAAGATCCTCAGGAGTATAAATTGTGCATGAGAATGTCACCGGTGCACTTTGAATTGCTACTAAGCCTCATTTTGCCAAAATTTTTTAAGTGAATGAACTGCCTGGCTATCAGTTCTCCTGTGCACAAGCTAAGATGGCCCCTGTTCATTCCAGAATAAATGCGACAATACCAATTTTAAATAACTTAGACTTAAGATTAATTTTCCCACCGTTTTTAGTTTTAACATTAGCTCACCAGAATATTTCTTTCCCACATCTGAAATGTTAAATCCCAAATAAACATCTAACAGCCTGGTATTTTATAATCACAATGTCCTTCTAGGATTAAAAACTATTTCTCTGTAATATGTTTTTAGTGTCAGTTCGTTTTACTTTTAAGTACCTTCCAGAAGTCCCTGAATATTTTTTTGTTGTTTAAAATCTCCCAAATTTTATTGCCCTCAGCTTCAAAGACCGACTTTATTGCCTTCTGAATGTAATAATTACAAGGATGCCGCTAACCTATAGTAAAACAAGAAATTGCAAAATGCAATCATAAGATAATGTAAATACATTCCAATTGTCAATGTCATGTTCCTTTAAAATTATTGTTTTAGGCTAAAAAAAATGTACCCCGCACGGCAAACGTGGGAGAAAAGGGATACCCCAAGTATCAAGTCTACTCAGTCAGTCTCGAAGAATAGTCTTCCTTAATCTGAGAGTAGGCTGTGACTTAATCGTCTATCAGAAGTGGTAGGTATTGGAATTCCACTACTGATTGGAAGACTCCACTAATGAAGGGAAATTAGACCCTTAATCTGGTACCAGTAAACTTCAGCTGCGGCTGATAGTTAGTAATGTTTGTATTGTATAAAAATAAAACTGATGTGCTGAAAAGAAGAAGAAAGTGTTTACCTGCCTACCATAGGGTGATCTCGTACCAAGATAGAAACAGCCCCCATCTCAGCTTGAAAGTGCAATGAGTTCTTAGAGGTATACTAAATTCCCTCTTCCAATTGTTGGTGAAGCCTCCTCCTACTCTCCGGAACGGGCTTTTAGCTGCCCCTGGGTCTATAGCAAAAATTTTCTGAATTCTTGCTGCCTGCGGGATGGTTTCCACCTCCCCACAGTACTACTCCCATCAGCCTGTTTTGGCTTTCCGGATTGCTTCCTTGTATCCTTTCTGGTATTGCGCATGTTACTTGAAAATGGCCGTTCTTTCGTCACCACCCAGCGAGCCTTCTGGCTGCACTTCAATCTTGCGTGAGACATCTTCAGACAGGCAACTTCACAAGAGACCTCTACACCCCCCAAAAGTGACCGTGGGGTGTGCAATTTCAAAGTCGGGGTAATTGGGTCTTATTTTTTTGGGGAGAATGGACGAACCGTGACTGTTAACGCTCAACTAGGAGGGATTATTTTTCCATGTTGGAAATTTTTTTTAACCTTAATTAACTAACGGAGGAAACAAATCTGACAGACATTTGGTTTCAACAGGATGGTATTACGGCACATACTGCTCGGTTTCAATGACGAAACTGCAACAGATGTTCCCTGCGCGCCTCGTCTCTCTGAAGGGTGACATGGGGTGGCTCGTGCCCTCTCCTGATTTGAGCATTTGCGATATCTTCCTGTGGGGCTATCTGAAGGGAAATGTTTTTGAACATCGGCCTTGGAAGAACTCAAGGATCGAATTCGGGAGGAAATCGCCGCTATACCCGTTGAAATGTGTCAAAATACCACCAAAAACTTCAGAAATCACCTTCATCAATGTTTCGCTGCTGGGGGCCATCATATTTCTGGTGTCATCTTCAGGACTTGATGCATAAAACGGCATGATTTACCGAAATATATCCTGTATAAAATAAAATAAACCCCATTTTTTTAATAATAATAATAAATACTTAATAATAAGAATTAATTTAATATTAATTCAATATCTTTCAAAATTTGTCAGTCAACCACAAAATTTTCTAACTAAGGGCATTACTTATATGTTGCCCAAAAGCGAAAATATTAATAATCCCTCTCAGTACAGACCCATTACATGTTTACCGACAATATACAAAATATTAACCTCTTGCTTGACAGATTTAATATATATACACATTTAGATGAAAAAAATATTTTATCTGAACAACAAAAAGGTTGTCGCAGAAAACATATGGGATGTAAAGAACAATTAGTTATTGATTCTGTAATTCTAAAACAGATTCAAACTCGAAAACGTAATTTACATACTTGCTATATAGACTACCAAAAGGCTTTTGATAGTGTCCCGCACCCGTGGCTGATCAAAGTATTAAATATATATAAAATTAACCCCATTATTATTAGCTTTTTGGAAAATATTATGTCCTGTTGGAATACCAATTTACTTATCAATTTAAAAGGTAAGAAAATAGTAATACCGGGCATTTCAATTAAAAGAGGAATTTTTCAAGGAGACTCATTGAGTCTTCTTTGGTTTTGTTTAGCATTGAATCCTCTATCTAAAATGTTAATTAAAAGAAAGTTTGGAATAAAAGTTAAGGGTAATACAAGGGAGAGTAGTACAATTTCGCATTTATTATATATGGATGACATAAAATTATTTTCGAATTCTGAACAAAATTTAGAGAAAATGATCGAGGTAGTTAAAAACTTTTCAGATAATATCAAAATGACTTTTGGTTTAGATAAATGTAGAACGATCCATATAGAGAAAGGCAAAATTGTAGATGGGGACGAGAGTATATTTAGAAATTTCCAAATTACTAGTATGAAAAGGGATGAGGTTTATAAGTATTTAGGATACCCACAATCAAATAGATTAGACCATAGTAGTATTAAAAATGATATTAGGATTAAATTTCAAACTAGGATCAGGAAAATTTTAAAATGCAATCTGTCTGCTAAAAATTTAGTAAAAGCAATAAATACTTGGGCAATACCTCTATTAACGTACTCATTTGGCATAATTAAATGGTCTAATACAGATTTAGATAACTTAGAAAGATTAATTAGAACTACGCTAACAAAGTTTAATTGCCATCATCCAAATTCAGCTATAGAACGAGTTAATTTACCTAGAAATTTAGGAGGTAGAGGTATAGTCAAAATAACTTCTTTGAAACATAATCAGGTAGAAATGCTAAGAACTTTTTTCCATAGGAAAGCTCATAGCTCAGAAATGCACAAAATAATTTGCAAGGCAGATAGAAATATTAGACCTTTAAATTTATACGATGAGAATGCCAACATTTTTATAAATCCCAACCAGGAATTATTAGATTCCTGGTCAAATAAAATTTTACACGCAAAACACTTCAATTATCTCAACCAAACGTATGTTGACAAAATTTCGTCAAACAGATGGTTGAGTATTGGAGAGTTGAGCGCAGAAATAGAAGGATTTATGCTTGCCATTCAGGATAGAGTCATTAATACTAAAAATTATAGAAAGCATATAATCAAAGATACAAATCAAATTGATGATTTGTGTAGAAAATGTTTGGCTTTTCCGGAAACTATAGAACATATTATATCGGGATGTTCTATATTAGCACCGTCCGAGTATACATTTAGGCACAATCAAGTTTTAAAAATAATTCACCAAAATTTGGTAATTAAACATAACTTGATTGACTGCCGTAATGTAGTACCATATTATGGATACGAACCAAATTCATTTTTAGAAAACGAATTTTATAAAATATATTATGATAAAACTATACTAACAGACCGAGCGATTAGTCATAATAGACCCGATATAGTTTTACATGACAAAATTAAAAAAATAACTTATATCATTGATGTCGCTATTCCAAATTCCTGTAATATTCAAAAATCTGTTAGTGAAAAAATAAGAAAATACACAGATTTAAGAAATGAAATAAAAAGAATTTGGCATTCTCAGACTATAAAAATATTACCATTCGTTATTTCGGCTACTGGCATTATACCTAGCTCTCTAATTAAAAATTTAGGCGTATTAGATCTATCAAAAAAATTATATATAAAGATGCAAAAGTCGGTCATTTTGAATACATGTAGGATAACAAAAGATTTTTTAAATATTTATGCTGAGGGATCAGTAGGATTTATAGGCCCTGTTAGAAGTTCTACCGAGCCGAACCCTCTGATATGAAAATATCTGGAGTCGGTGAATTATTTTCCCATTTGATCTCTGGTGAGTTGACGTGTTGTTCTTGTATTGTTTTGTATTTATTTTGCTTATATAATGCATTTACATAATGTTGATTGACTAGATGATCATTTGTGGAAAAGTGAGTGGAAGGGTTAAGTTTTTCCTTTGGGGAAGATTTAACCCGGACAACTAAATCGGAAGTTTAAAAAAAAAAAATAATAATTAAAAGCCCTTCAAAACTGCACTGTCTATTTTGCTGCACCCTGTACCACCCTTGGCCCCTACCTTTCTGGAAACAAGACAGTGGCCTTTAAACATGACCTATTTGACAGAGTTTCTAAGGCAACAACATTGTTATTTTTTTTTGCTAAATCAATGAACACATTTTCTGACCTAAATTTTTTCAACCATTTGGCCAATCAATATTACGCTACTTTTGATTACGAAATTCGCAACACTAATTACATAATCCGTATTATTGTTTTAGGGAGAAATACTGTAATTTGACACAATGCCCGAGGAAGGAAATAAGCCAGAGGGTTACAGCCCAGGAGAGATCACTCCGGTAGCCGCCAAGCCCTGGCAGCCCCCGGACACACCTCCCTGCTACCTCCCCCAGAGGGATGCCAAAGTTCCTGCCAAGGACATGATCATGGGACCCATTGGTAATACATTTTATCTTCCTCTGTGGTCAAACGGTATTATGTAAAGGCTTAATTCAAGACAATAGTAACGGAATAATTTGTGGGTCTGAACGTTAATCAAATTCTGTTGCGCGGCCTTCTTCATACGAAATTTAAATTTGGATTTGAGCCCAAAATACTTGACCAAACTGAATTATGTTTTTTTTTAAATCAAAATTTACAGCAAATAAGTACAGATATGTGCTGCTTTATTTATATATGTTTTAAATTATAAAATATAGGCATTTCAAAAATTTTATTTTTCACGATTTTCAATGCAAATTTAACAATTATTTGTGAGTTAATGATAATTATTAGAAAAAATAATCTATAACTTACGATTAAAAAAATATTATTCAGTTTGGTTGGGTATTTTGGCCTCAAATCTAATTTTAAGTTTTGTATGAAAAAGGTTGCGCAACCATTCCCCTTAATATGCAAAAAATATTATACACGGCACTTGGTTACAACTTAATTACAACAAGAAATAACTCTTTATTTGGTGGGAGATGGTAAAAGTTGCATTAAAGTTCCAATTTTCTCAATCAAAGGTAGGTTTGAAGGTTAGGAAAGATGCACAAATTATTAAAATAACCCAAACTAAACCCTAAAAACCTATTTTGTGCATGTTTACTTAAACCCTGACCTAAATAGTTAGATATTTAAGTTAAAAATAAGTGTTGTTTTTTTTAAAGAGCATTTGCATGCAGCAGAATTTGTTAAGTTTATCATATTTTTTTCTTCATAATTTCCAAAATAAATTGTAAGCCTACAAATTAAATTGTCACAGCAATACTGCTGTAACCGCCACTACCTGCAAAAGCACTTAATTTGATATATTTAGAAATTTTATTTCTGTGTAAATCTATGTTTTCTCACGTTTTAAAAGTTTTTTTGTCAAAAAAGCAATCAATAAAGGTTTGACATTGTAGGTAATATTATTATATATACTATTACAGCACCAACAATAAATATGTATTTTTATATAAATTGACTAGGTCCGTGGGCAACTGGCCTAGTAGATTGGACACCATTGGCAGGAATGACTGGAACTAGACCGGTTGTGGATAAATACTCCATAACCAAATATTCTATTGGGGAATGGCGTCAGCACAATGCCCATGTTTTAAATGGTGAATCTTTAAGGAAAGCTGATATGTAAGTAAAAATAAATCGCAAATACATCCATATTGGAATATACGAGTACATATCGGAAATTGCACAAAAAATAATTATTAAGACATTACAGTACAATTAAATCAAAACCTACCCCTCCAAACAATTGTTCCAAGAATCTTTCTAGCCAAAGACATGACACTTTTGTATTTGCATTACCCTATTGTAAAACCAGATCACCCCTAAGGCATATTAATTTTATTTAAAATGTACATTTATTCACTACTTAACAACCTTTGAAGAGACCATTTGCATCAAAACTTTTATTAAAAAATATATCAAGAAATATATCTTAGCTGAAATAGATCTATTTTTTTGCAAGTCAAAAAACTTCATATTTAATTTTTATTTTATAATTTTTAAAACATTTACACTCTAAAAAGAAAATGAATAACTTAATTTTATTTTTCACAATTATATTTCTGTAGTACTCACGCACAGGCTTTGCCTTTGTGGGATTTCATTGTTACATGCTACCTTGTATTTTTATTTTTATAATAACTGTTCCATGTATCAAAAACTTTCAATAAAAAAATAAAAAAAGTGCAAAAAATAATTCAATATAAAATCAAGTTTCGCTCATAAGTATCTAAATATAAATAGGTACATTTTGAATTTTTGTCGTATTGTTTATTTATCAACGATGTGCTGCTAACATTTTCTGCAATAATTATGAATAAATGATAGTACATATTTATAATTTATACAACCCTGAGGAAGGTTAAGGACGAACCAAAATTAGTGGTTATAATATGGTGTTAAAACAAAATATATTGTTAATAAAACTATATTAACTGCCCGTACATACTCGTATGTAAATAAATAATAATACATGTACATTCTAAGAGAGCATCGTATTCATTGGTCAAACGCATTGTACATATTATTTTGTATTAGTGATTGACAAACCGGTGGATGCAATCTGTTAGCCATAAGTTGTTATAAAACCATGTCGAGTCTATAGTTAATAGTGAGATAGAGCATTTTAGAAATACCCATATTATTTGTTTGAACAGCACCCTTGAGTTGATTTTTCACAAAAACTACGCCATAAAAATTATCCAAATATTATTATTATAATGCATAAATTAATCATTTAGGCTGGAGATGGACTCAAAGAATGCTCTAGCCCAAGCGTACGCAATGACCGATAAAGACTACAATGACAATACAAGTCGCTTGAAGGAAAGGGCCCAGGAAGTTTACCGGTGGAAAGCTGATGTTGAGTTTGCTTGCAAAGCCATGTCTGATGAGGTGGTCATCCTCGAGGAAATGCGTCAGAGACTGAAATCTGCTTCTTCTGTTCTGCTGATCCCGGAAGCAATCGGTAATATTATTATTTATTCTACCTTATTTAATAATAAAAATAATATTATTTTTACAATAAAGTGTCTCTCTTCTATATGATTCAAGCGAGGGAATGTTTGGATCTGCGGTCCAACAGATTGGAGCCTGATCTAGTCCGCGATGCTCCAGAAGAAGAGATAATAAAGGAGATGTCGCTTATTGGAGCCATCCGTCGCCTATACACCTCAACACTGGTGGATTGCGACCAACAAATGTCCAACAACAAAGCGGCCAAGTCCCGAATAGAATTTGACTGGAGTGACAAAACAGTTGCATATGATACAGATTCTTTGAATATCGGACTGAATACTAAAACAAGCACTATCTTACTAAAACCTGGCGCCGTAAGACTATCAGATGGGTAATTATAATATTTCTTTGATGCTCCGTTACAAAATAAATCAAATTATGTAAGAAAATTCTCAAGATAGAAGTACGGTTCTATATTAACCATGAAGTTTCTTGATTGACATAAATGTTTAATGGATGGTTTTTAGGCAGTCTTCTCTGGGTTACTGGGAGCATTTTTGCAAAGAGAATATGGATCAAGTAGAAGCAATGAGGCAGCAGTCTATTGACAAGCGCTCCTCCATAGACGCCATGCTCACCAACACAGCCAGAGACCTGCGAACACAGGCGGACAGGGTTGATCAAACTTTGGCTGAGAAGTCATCTTGTACGGATGAACTGCGTATTAGACTTGAAGATGAATTGAAAAGGGTACGTAATTCAAGCTTTAATTATAAATCAAATCTGACAAATTGAGTTCTGCTAGTTTCACTTTATTACCAGTGACAGATGACCATCCAAAAGTACATGAGAGATTTTGAACTCAGCATACTGTCAGTTATTCTACAGATGATTAATTTCCTTTGGTAAAAATGATTTTCAGACTCTGCAAAAGTTGGCCGACATAGAATTGCTGTGTAATAATCTGAAGACTGCCCTGAGGCAACTGGAGCTAGCCATGAAAGTAGCTCAAACTCGCCTCGACAACCGGGGCTTCACGGGGCGTCCCAATGTAGAACAGTGTCGGGACACTCCACACATGGGGTAAGTTCAACTGTGTATGGATTATAGAGTCCTAGGTCTTGGGGTTAGTTGAAAAGGATTTCAGACACCTACATACGGAGCCAGTTGATCATATAAATAATTGTTAAAAACTCCATTACAGATTGTTGGAAGAAGTAAATACGCTAGGTAAGAGTATCGCAACACTAAAGGATAAACTGGACCGGTCTAATCTCGTCAGGAGCAATCTGCTCCAAGGAAGGGGCAGCTTGGAGAGAGAGTTGATTATCAAGAAGAAGTCACTTTACATAGACCGGGAGAGGTGTGGGGCGGTGCGGTCGTTCTACCCCTCGGCTGCCAAACTGTCCGGGCATGAATAAACAGTAAATTTACCAAATTAGACGCCCCAAGTGCATTCAAATAAATAAATATGTTAAATTCTTATTATCACTAAGTGACGTATTGTAGACTTTAATAATAAATTTACTACTGCTCTTTAACTCTCTTGTCTCTTAAGAAATTCCTCGTTCGTAGCAATTTTATTTGTAAAACATCTAAAATGTTACATGTCAGTTAGAAAAAACATTTTTTGAATGCACATTGTTTCAGTTCACCTTTATTAAATGCATTAATAATTACACACTAAATGTTATTTTGTCTGAAAGAATATAATTCACTTTTATAAATAATATAATATTATGTTTTTATTTCCCACCATTTGTGTAGTTTACTTTCTAAGATCTTAATTTAATTTAAGTCCAGCACTTCCAAAATCAATTTATGTTAAACTCGACGCATTTTGCCTTTCAACAAGGTGTGACGTGTGGAGATATTTTGTATCAATCACAAAGCTAACAGTTCAGCCACCTCCGCAGGTGTTCGGCGAACGATCGCCTCGGGATTCTCGTACTTGTTGGCGGGATCGTGCACGGCCGAATAAAGATTTTTATAAATGGCGAGAATTACTTCGAAAGCTCTCCTTTGTACGGTAGATTTATTAGTACTACTCATTAAGAGACTTATTTGTGGCAACAAAAATACTTCGGGCATGGCGATAAAACTGTCAAATTTATTCATAAATGACTTCAACATCGTGGATTCCATTCCCGGAATGGAGGAGAGAGGAGCGTGCTCTTGCTCCTGCAAGATGGTGTAGATGGGTCCTAGATTCAGGTTGGCCACTAAGGAGCTGGCCTGCTCTGATGTCAGGGTGTCCATCTGGGCATCGGATTGTGCTTGCAGTCGTTCATTATAATCGTTGGTGAATGGACACAGCGAAATTGTGCACTGTATTTGATAGATGCAATTTAGCAAATAGACGGCCATATCTGTTGTGGAAAGATGGCAGGCAGTTTCGTTAATTGCTCTGAGAAGAGGATCAATCACATGTGCCACAGCCTTCAGGAGATCCGATCTTTCATTTTGCTCAGACACTGAAGTGATGGACAATATTTCTCTCAAGAAGCTCAATAGATCAGTCACCACGTTAGAAGGGGTCAAATCTGTAGGTGGAGCCTTCACTCCGTGAGACAAATCTATTTTTACCTTTCTCTCGACGGCACCCAAAAACACAGCCTCGCTTTGCATTTGCAGTTCACTTAAAGTCATCAACAAAAGTCCACCGTGAATTTCCTCCGACAAAATCTTACTGTAATACCTGATGAGGTTTGTGACTACGCAGAGCAGCACGGCTTGCTTGTCTGAGGTGAGAATTAATTCCATTCGGACCTTCAGCGGATGGCAAAGGCCTTCGGTAATCTCCACCAGCGCATTAAAAACCTCTTCTTTCAAATTAATTTTATCGCAGTGTTTGAAGAGAATAGTGAGGGATTCTTTTTCTATGGGTAAGGACTGGTGGACCCAGGCTAGAATATCACCAATGTAGCGTTTAGGATCGTGAGCGTAATATTCTATCGGCTTCCCCGCGCCACTGCCACCTTTAGTTAGTGCATCAATAAAGGAGCGCACCAAACAGGACTTCCTGGCACCGCAATATTCATCCACCACGTACTTGAACAGGACAGGGCGTGTCTGTAATTTGCACATGGCTCTCGGTATCAAAGATTTGTTATCCGTCGAGTCGAAGTTCCGACATCCATGCTGGGTCCAACGGTAGAGACGTTCGATAGCAGCCTCTTGATGGAGGCTGATCTTCTCCATGATATCCAGTGCGGCGGTTTCAAATCCAGAATGGATTAGTGATTTGCACTGATTGTGTAGGTTATCCACTTTCTCCAACACGGAGAAGAAATCTTCAGTAATAGGAGTGTCTCTAGTAACACCATGCAGGGTCGCATTTTCCACAGGGGTTAGTTGGAAATGGGAAATAAATGCATTAGCAATGTACAGCTGTTTCTCCACTTTTTTCTTTTCATCTTGAAGTGAAGTGGTTTGTACTATCAAGTGGTGGGTTTTCTCTTTTGATTCCTGTAGCCTGGAGGCCATATTGTCAATAGCGGAATTCATCTTTAAGACATCTTCATATAGAGAATCCAAATGTTCCTTCACATCACCGAAAGCCTTGACAAAATTCTCGTAAGTTTCCAGATTTCTTTTCTCGATCTGGTTTTGCAAATTGCGTCTTGCCAGAGAAGAATTGACCGTGCAAAACGTTGATAAGGCTCGCAAAGCGTCGATGGTTTCTTTTTCGGTATCATGACGTGTTTCTAGTATTTGACTTATTCGCTTTTTGATGTTTGCAGATTTTTCTTCACTGTCTACTCCCATGTTTATTTTAAGTACAACTCTTTTCGCGTATTACTATTAATTTATCAACCAAGTTTTTGTCGTATAGATATGGATATTGTTTTGTCGGCAACAACTGACAGCTGACAGATCAGTTGGCTCTTGGCAGTTCCAGAACGTCAAAAACTACGACGGCTAGAGAAGTATAACTTCAAACAATAATAATACTTAACGTCATGTGCACAAAGCCTATTTTATAGTACTATAATCTAAATTTGTGTAAGTACATTTAGTCATTCAATTATTTACTTTGTTCAAGTTGTCATATTATAAAATGATAATAAAGGTCGAATTAATTATCACAAGTTTATAAACATTCGTTAGTTGTTATATTGAAATTGAAAGAAACACTTTAAAATGAGCTACTCCTTGTCTAATATCATTCGATTTTCTAAACGCCAAAATGTTTTCGGTAAGAAAATCGTGTTTATATTTGTTTAGGTTAGGTCATCATAGAAACTTTCTTACATGTCATTACTCTTGGTAGGAAACATTAAGTAAAAGAACTAATAAAATAGTTTACGTATGTTCTTATAATGTTTCAGTCATGATGAGGTATTTTTCTTCGGAGGCTGACAAACCGATGAGCCCCAAGATGCAAGAGTTCAAGAAGAAGCTGCGGGAGAAGGCCCCTCTGGGCAAGCTGGACGAGCAGCCCTTCGACCACCCCGCGCAGGAGAAAGAGCCACTGCAGCCCTGGCCCAACAACATCAACCCCCACACCGGGGAGGTCAACGGCCCCAAGGGCCCTGAGCCCACACGCTACGGGGACTGGGAGAGAAAGGGGAGAGTTTCAGACTTCTAATTTTCAAGTAAATATTTCACTAATGAAATGCTAGGCGAAATATTTAACATAAAAGCTAATATTGTGATGTGCAATATGTAACAAGCCAAATTAAGAGATCAATAATATTGTGATTTATAATGCTCCTGAATTTTAAAGAACTACGCTTGGCTGCTATTGAATAATGCAGATTCTCTTATTATAATTTATGTATTATAAAATATGTATGCAGTTGTGTAAGCAAGCTTCTTTATATTCATATTTTTATAGATTTAGTAGCTACATGTTTATATATTGTAATATACTTAGAAATTGTGTAGTAATAAAATAAAATATATCTTTGGTATATATTTTTTTTAATATTCGACAGTGGCGTTTTAATATGTACAAACATTGAGAATAAATTGGTATAAGTACTATAAACTGGGGTTACTTTGCATCACTTTTTAGTAATTTTTCACTAAAATAATATTTTTTTAAGGCAATAGGCTCTGCCACATATACACTTCGGAGCGGCAGAACCACGCGCCGCTCCAGGCCGCCACGCAGAAGCCCGAATGTAAGGTAACAGATTACAGCTCATTGTGAGACTTTTCTGCGTGGCGGCTTGGCACCGCCGCTCCGAAGTGTACGTGTGGCAGAGCCTAGTGTTTGGTTGTGAAATGACCAGAGATGTGCAAAATGGGTACCCAAAACCATTTGAAATGCAAAATGGAAATGGGTCAAAACTTTTCCATTTGAAAATGCAAAATGGTTTTTAGAAAAGCATTTCAAATGCAAAATACCTATTTTCAAAATGCATTGAAAATGCAAAATGGTTTCTTAGGTCAAACAATTAAAATAATTATAGAATTTTTAAACAATTTAGTCATTTAATAATGGACATCAATGTAGAACAAACATATTACATGATGGTAAATCCAAAAACACCACGACTACAGATTATGAAACCACAAAAAATTTGCGCGGGACTAGTGTTGACAACGTAAAAACATAGAAACTGCTATCTAACATTTAATATTACAGCGTCATGGCCATGTTCAGTATTTGAATCAGTATTTTTTGTAATGGTATCACTCAATTGCCAGGGCTCCTACCAGGGAGCAACTTAACAAATGTAAATTATCTCTCATAGCGAGGTTGAGGACTGACTGATATTTGGGGCTTATGAAAAAAAGATGAGTGGAGAAAGTAGGAAGAATGTTGCAAAAAAGCATTTCAAATGGAAAATGTATTTCCATTTGAAATGGATTTATTTGAAATAAAGCACATCTCTGGAAATGACAATATGAGTTCCTACCGGAATGTCATTTATCCAGTTCCTACCTATCTCCAACCATCACCTTGCGGGAAATTATTTGAAATTTAGAACAATAGCAAGAACACTGTAAAATTTTTTTTTAATTTCTTTTGTTCACTCATAAAATTCAAAGTAGCCTAGTTTATGGTAGTTTATTTTAATTAGATTATTGGATGACGAAGGCGAAATATTGGTCCTTAGGCCAATATTTTTTAGAAAATTGTTCTAGTGCTCCAATCAGTTAATAATTTAGGTTTGTTTGGAGTCTGCATATGTGGTGAGTTCCCCAGGTCCGAGGCGGCGGGTGATCATGTGTATACAGAGGTCGAAGACGCGCACAGCCGCCTCGTCGTCGCGGGCCATGGCGCTCATCTCGCATGGGTAGCAGTTGTTGAAGTACAGCCCCGTGGTCTCCTCTAGCTCCAGGGCCGTGGCGCAGTACACCGAGGTGCTGGCTGCCTGTTGCTAGAATCCAACAGGAAAAACTAAGCTTAAAAAACAAACAGGTAAATCAAAATAAAAAATACTAATTTCGGTTGTGCGTGTGTTCTGCATAATCCTGGTTCAATTAACTCTGGAACTCGGATTTGCTTTGAATTTAACACATTCACAGACACTTCTTTCTCATAGGAGCCGCTCATAAAGTTACATATTGTAACATTCCTATTTTTTTTTAATATTTCAGTTTCAATTGAAATCTAGTTTAGGACCTCTAAATCTAGCAGGACATAATGCCACAAGGATACTGCCAGATGTGTTAATCATAAATGTATGAAAGATAGACGGTTGTTGCCGTCTTTTCCACACGATTTACATTACTCACTTACAGGGACATTTTCGATTAACACATTTTTTTTATAGGGTCACAACACACAAATACCCATCATACAAATAAAGTAGTCCCAGAGAGAGGTCGTATTTCACATCATCTATATTCTTCATTATTCACATTACAGTAACTTCTGTCTTTTTCTTTTTCATACAAGCCAAGCGAGAAGAAAGACGATGATCGTCGATGACATACATACAACCTCTTTCAGGGACTACTATACTAGAGTTTTACCTCAGCTGTCTTTGCGCTAGAAAATGTCCATTGACTAAATGAGAGACACGATTTGTATGTGTCGCGGAGCAGACGCCCGACGCCTAAAAATGATCCAGAATAATATTTTAATTATATTTCTGCCAAAGTTAATTGCTGTTTACAGAATTCATTCATTTTGGTGTAGACAAAGAATCAACTGTTTATTTATTTTAGCAGCTTTCGGGAATATCTAGAGGGATCTGTCCCCACTGTTCCCCTGTTAAAAACCGCCACTGCAGACTATCCTGTGATTTTTCATGGGTCTGCGCTGGTAAATAAGCAATTAATGTGGTGAAGGAACTTGAGGAGTAATTTGAAAGCTGGAATGTTGGAAGATAGTAGAAGAACCTGCATGCTAGTGGGCATGGGAACAAGTTTAAATACCTAAATCATGAAGAAAAGAAGGGGCACACAATTCAACAGTTGAGGGGATCCATCACTTTCCGGACCTGTTATAAGTAACAAATATTTATTTCTTCAAGGGGCACTAATTGAACAGCTGAAAAAGATATAATTGTCCACTTTCAAATGACACTCGCACATCCCAATGAGTCAACAATTGGGATTTTGTGGATTGGGATCAGTGCCCTAATCACACGGTTGTCTCACATATTGAATTAAACTTTTTGAACCACAAACATTTTGGGACATTTAGTATAATTTAGATTTCGTATTTAGAATAATTTGATAATCCTTTTGATATTTTGGGATAGTTTGTGTCAACACATCCACTTAAAAAATTAAAACATTATGTATATCTATCCTACTTGACAATGATTAAAAAAAAACTATGTTTTAAGAATGCATGAACTTGGAAAATGACCTACTTTACAAATTAATCAGCTTTTGCATGACAGATGCTATACAAAATAATGACTTATTCATATTCTTAATTTAACTTGGTTTTGTTTATCATATTATTATTTATTTATTTATTACACGCCCTAGTGGGCTTTTCTTTAAAAAAAATACAAGCATTTTGTATCAGAGTAAACACTTAAAAATTAATACAATAAAGAAGAATGTAAACATAATGACAAAAATGAATCCTCACGCATATAATTGAATTTAAAAGATTCAACAAAACAAAATAGTAGAAGCGGAGAAGTTATATGGGTACATAGGTCTATTTGTGTCTAGAAGAATAAAAGTGATAGAATATACAACATTTATACTGATTAGTTTTCAAATGAAATATATCACCCAGATCAGAATATTTGTTTCCGAGATTGTGAAGTCTCGGAATCGGAGAATTTTGGTAAGCTAGTGTCCCGGTGTTATTGAAGTAAAAAGGTAAGAAATGTCGGCATGATTTTTTGGGAACATGGATATTGATACATTGAAGTAATTCGGGACAGTCAATTTTAAAATATAGTAAAATTGAAAGTCCAAATCAAAATTAAAGGCTTTCAACTCAATAATACTTACAAAGTTTTGGTTGTCAGTTTCATATATGTATATGCATGTTTTGATTTATTTAGAAGAAACAAATTTTTATGGTTTATCATTCAATGACACAGATTTTTTTTTAGCCATTTAAATGTATACTTTTGTACACCAGTCAACATTTCTTACCAATGATTTCGTGAACGGTCTCACGATGCTGAAGATCAATTTGTAAAGCCACCAGTTGCGGCTGAGACTAGAGGACACCATGTTCCCGGGGTGCAGGGCATTGACATAGATGCGCTTGGGGGCCCACTTGCCCGCCAACACGCGCGCGCACATCACATTGCACAGCTTGGAGTTGTTGTACGCCGTCATGTCCCCATAATCCTCTGGCCCTGGAGAGAGGGCCTCCGCCGATAGCTTATCAATTGGCACGGGGAATTTCGCAAACCTGAAATTAACAACCCTGTCTAATTCAGTAATGAACAACTCGCAGCAGACAAGCCTATCTCGTGCAGCCTATTACGTACCAAACTTGTACTCCATGCAGCCCACAAAGGTTTTAAAAATAGGCAATGCAGCTCGTCTGCTAAATAGTTTGTAAATCACTGTTCTAATTGTTCAAAAGTTATGTTCAGTTACCTGCTCGTATGATAACAGAATTTTATTTTATTTTATGTTGTTTACATTACATAACAAATCATGTCACAATAAATAATGGGCACTAGAATTTCAACACAACAAAATATAAGTGATGACAAATGTGATTTTTATAGAAATCAATCATTTGATAGATTGAGATTGTCATTAAATAAAACGCTAACAGTATGTATGAACTATTAATAATAATCGGTTTCCTACCTATGTGTACGAACACAAAGGATGAGGGTTTCTGCTTTCTGATTAGTCGGCGCGTAGGTGGCCGACTAGCGCAGAAGCGCCGACGAGAATGTTTGTATGTAAACGTATGAGACCGCACATATTGAAGGCAGGTTCAGATTTGTGTACGCGCATGGCGGCGCCGATAAGCTTTACCGGAATGAATTCTTAATTCCTACTCGCCGGTGACGCCGTTTAGTGGCGCTTATTTTATTGAGCAGGATGATAGTGTCAACATGAGCGACCTGTTAATTGCCGCTGTTTTCAACAATTCGCTAGTCTGGGATAAAAGAAACACTCTACACAAGTTTTATTTCTTAATTTCAAGAAAGTATTCTCCAAAAGTAAATAAATCTTCGTCTGACGAGCTCGAAATGTTGTTAAAACTGACAGCTGCTGTCAGGCTACCGCACAGGTGGTGCAGATATTACCCGCTTGTACGTGTCCACAAGTCGGCGCCAACTGCCGCCGACGAATTTAGGCACTGAGCACCGATAATCTGAAAGCCGAAACACGCGTCCTTTGTGTTCGTACACTAATTTATATCAATAAGAGCCAGTATTATTAAAATTCATAAGTATTGTCTTATTTATTTATTATTTTTATTATAAAACATGATACTACAAGAATTTTAATAATACTTAACAAACATAACATTTATCTGCAGATTCTACTGTTTTTCTTAATTTAGTTAACATAACACATATTCGTTTTGGGGCCGTTCAAGTATTATGTAAGCACTATAGGGGGGCAGGGGGGTCTTTGCTTTGCTTATTTTTGATGACATGGGGGGGTGGGGGGTCGAGATAGTGATTACGTCAGCACTGCCCAGCAGTAGTTATTTTTTTTACACATTGGCAACCCACACATTGTCTATGTTTGAAAACCGAATACGTATTCGGGGATTCCCACAAATAATTAATACGTTTAGGTACTCGCTTAAAAAACAGAATACATTAACAGAAAAATGCATATAGGTACCAATTTTTACATAAGCATGGGAGGGGGGGGGGTAAGAGCTTTGCTTACTTTTGGTGACAAGGGGGGAGAGGGGGTAAATAATTGTAATAAATCTGCTTACGTAATACTTGAACGGCCCCTTTGTTGGTAAATTTAATTTCTTAATAATATAGATTGCCTTATTTGGAGTTTAATTTTAAGTTTTCCTTTTATATATTCAATGATATTATTATTCAATTTATAAAAAAAATATTTATTTATAAACAAGTCCTACTTTGTAATTATCATTACGCATGACTTGCTTCTGAAGGCATTATCATACTGTTTAATAATGCCTTCAGAAGACAGTTTGATAATGCCAGAAGGCGAAACAGCTGTCATACATAATAATAATTACACAGCAGAACTTGTTCATAAATAACTGTTTTTTTTTTTATAAATTGAATAATAAATTATATTAATGAATATATAAAAGGTGGTGTCGTGAAACATATGTTAACCGCCATGTAATATGGGACAATTAACTTTTAATGCATCCACTAAACTTGATGGACAGTATTCCTCAATGTTTAAATCCGGGCTTCTGGAACATAAGAAAAGCCCAGATTGGATTATAGGATAAAAAGGAACTCAACCGTCGCAGTTGGGCCAGTCTGCCAGATTCTGGATGCACTCGAAATATGAATATTAAATTATATTCACAATAATTTATTCCACGGTTGTGGTTATGTTATACGTCAATCCTCCCTGTCTGAGATATTATTTTATACTGAGCCATTACCAAGCTCTACAGAGCTCCAAATGAGCATAATGTCAAATATGATTTAAGATTTTCACGGCCAAAAGTATTTTTGTTATTTGTTTTTGGGGTGTTTTGCCGTGTTGCGCTAAATCCTTCTTTAGCCAACGTTGCAGTGTCCATCATCAGGGCAGATGTATCACACGCTAAAAAAGGAATTAGCGCAACACGGCATAACACCCCAAAAACAAATAACCAAAAAGAGCATAATGTCACTTTATTGACACATTGCAACAACGATGGGTACATTGGGTAGATAGGACAATTTCAGGAATTGCGATTTACTATCCACCAAGTCTTTGCGAATGCATACCTACCAATCCCATATATATTGCGTGAACAAAAGGAAACTTTAAAATATATATTGCCATATACATGAATAACTTTGTAATTCATACAAACAAACAATTTGATGATTATTAACTAAAAAAAGCATTGTGCTCATAAACAGATGCAAGATGTTTGATTTTTAATTTCATTTTGAAGACTATTTATCTATACATCGTCTTGCAGATTTATCAGAAACAGCTCAAAACAAAATCCAGAGATAAAAAATTGAACCTGTGAGATTCTGAGGAGACGAAGACGACTCGCGAGCCGGCGTCCAGCAGGGGTTCCAGCAGCAGCGCCAGGTAGAGGTGGGACAGGTGATTCACTTGGAATGTGCTTTCATAATTATCTTCCGTTACAGAGTACGGCAAACCAAATACACCAGCATTCAGTATAATTATGTCTAGTTTTCTGCAAATAAATATTTAAGTACATTACTATATATCCAAGAGATTCTCTCTCCATTTTCACAGCGCCGTTGTAACCGTTGTTTACAATTTGGGAGGCAGGTATGGGTACTGCTGCTCCGGGAACCATTTATTGGAATACCAACACCTCTGCCATAGGTCATCCCAAGTGGTTCGCTATGTTTGGTGACTCGGCAAGTGTGCTCGGATTCATGGGATAAAGTGTGTTCATGTCTTAGTGGCGGATCTATCTGCCCACCAACTGCGTGGCAAGCCGGATCAGGAGACCTCTGCAGCAGGACTCCAGCAGTGGGAGGGAGATGGATTTGTATGTCCGTCACTCCTTGACACACCGACCGCAGATTCCTTCCCGCCCTCATAACTTTTTCCTTCCCAGAACTTCCTCTCCTTCTTTGCCCAAAGATGATATGAGCCCCGAGAGGAATTATTTTCCTCAGAGTCTCCTGTGTCGAGCTAATGTAAAAATACAAACAAAAAAACACACCCTCTTTCTCATTAGAAATGCACATAACCCAATATTTGTGCCCAGTGCTTCATTAGTACTACTCGGAGGAAATGTTAATATTTACCCAAACATAAATAGTATTTTTTTTTAAAGAAAGACAAACATTTCCTGGTTACGAATAACCTGACAATATTTGAAAATCTCCTACTACCACCACAATAAGTGGAAAATGTTGCTTGTGGTGCGAGGGAGGAGCCAGCCGAGAAATTGAACACACTACGCCTAGGTGGGACCCAAACCCGATGTCAACTCAGCCACCGACCGGTCCAATGCATAAATAATAAAGTATAAAAAACATTCTGTCAAATGTTAAAAAAAACCGTAAAATAAGACGGTGCTACTCATTATTACTCATTCGGAATCAGGTGAAATCTCGCACTCCTTTACAGATGGCGAAAAGGTTGAAATTCTCGCTCAACACCAGCTGCCTGTTTTGATTTATGCAAAAAAAAGATCTAAAATGAAATAAAATAATTTTTGTTTTAAAACCACGAGTTTTTAATAATTTTTTGAATCGACCGGTTTCGCTTTACTCAAACATCTTCACCCTGAAGATGCTTGAGTAAAGCGAAACCGGTCGGATCAAAAAATTAATAAAAACTCGTGGTTTTAAAACAAAAATTATTTTATTTCATTTTAAATATGTCAAACCACAAAGTGATTGCTTTCTACAATAATAATAATAAAAAAAGATCGCCAAAATGCGTGTTTTATTTTATTTTGTGAAGTTCATTTTAATTAATTTTAATTTCAGGCACAAATATTAAAATGTTTTCCGAACATAATAATAATAAAATAATAATACTTGGATGACTTGTATAGCGCCGTTTTTATGCAAAAACACCTCAAGGGCGCTGGAACATAATGTAAAGAACTTAATTTGCCACATTATACAATAAAACCATATTCAAAAAGATATTCGTAATTAGGATTTTTTTTTATTTTTTATAGTGAATACCTCACAAGAGTCCCAACTGCTCCCGTCTGGAGCCAGTGAGACTATGGCATCCCCAATTGGGGGATGTTGTGAGGCTGAAGGTAAGTGGGGAAGGGAAAGAGGAAGGTGGGGAAGTACCTGGCTATTCAGATCTAGTCACTAAACACGGCTAAAGCCATTTGGAGCAACGTTTCAATTCTGAATGGTGGTCTTACACCAGGGCGATACTGGTAGTATCTTCCACTCTGGAACGTGCCGCAAATATACTATATATTATTTTAATTAATTAATTGTGAAATAACACAAATTAATCAAATAAAATTTATTTGCGCACGCCGGGTTCGAACCCGCGACCTTCGGAATGGCAGTCCAATGCGTTACCACTGGACTATGCCGGCCGTCAAATATTTTGCACTTCAAAGCATTTTTTATAGGCCTTTTACTTTTTTATTTCTAGGTTTATAAAAAGACATATCGTTGCTTCCACCGCAAAATTACCTAACTAGCATATTATGCTCGATTATAGCAAAAGCCAAGATATTATGTTCTACTCACAGTATTTAATTAAAGCACCCATAATATTTCAAAGCGATCAAATTTTCAAACCAAAAACACATGATTTTGCATTCCTTCGCAGTGCATCGCCTTAAATAATAAAAGCAAAAGACAGAAAGGTTGCAGTAACAGCAGTTAAAGCATTTAGAGATATTTATTAACTTACTTTATTTGAGTTTTACAAGCTGCAGCAAAGAGTCTAACATCATTCAATGAAGACAGGTCTAGTTTCATGGGAACACACAAGTCTCCGGCTTTCTTCTTCTCGGCGCTTATGGTGTTGATGGCTTTCTTGGCTTCGTTCAGGTTCCGGCACGCCATTATAATCTTGCAGCCGTGACGGGCGAGTGAACGCGCCGTCTCATATCCTATTCCAGTGTTACAACCGGTTATGAGGGCTGTTTTACTTGTCAAGTCTCGTCCATGTAAAATCTAAAAATATGTTTATTTTTTTAATTTCATAGCCGGCAACACAGGCATTTACTGACTTACGTCTATTGTTGAATCATGTACATTAGGGTGTCCCAAAAAAATTAAAGTTGTTATTTTTGAACGCATACCCTCTAATTTTGTTTAAATAATGACAAAACACTTATAAAAAAAATTTCGTTTACTTTGGACAACTGCAACCCGTGCCGACTTGCATCGAAAAATATCAGTACTTGTACATTAAGACGCCAGCGAGCAAACGTGTTGATGAGCTTGTAGTAACTTGCTATTTTGTTAGTAAACGAAAATCACTCGTTCAGACAAGATGTTGTTAGATTTACGCACTTCTAAAAAGAGTATATTTTTAATAGGAGTCGTAAAACACCAAATATCGGGTTCTAAACTGCCATCTAATGGACAAGTTCTTGAAGTTTTGTTCTACAATATCCGGAAAGTGAATTTAACTGTCAATATATACCAAATATAGCCATAGTTGGTATTAAAAGCTGTGTTTGAAGTAAAAATCAGTCAAGTGACTACAAGCCCTCTTCAAAAAGTTTCGAGATAACTGTAAAAATTTTGATCCCGATAAAATTCAGTGCTACAGAGAAAATCTCACATTGCACCTAACCGCTTCCGAAATCGATGATTTGCTTGACTTTTACCGTACTGCACTGACAACAAAAATACTTGGAGATGACTATTGAGAGTTTTTAGAGCTCTGTGTGATAGTTTTAGGAGGAGATACAGCGATAAAATTTAAGATTCGGCCTCCAGGTGCTCGATGGATGGCAAAGGCGCTTTATTCCTTGAAAATATCATTAATTTGTGCGCAATTTAAAATTACCGGTAAGGATAAGGCGGCACTTTTAGGCGTTTGCCTGTTCATAGTAACATTCTATGTCAAGCCATGGTTACAATGTATTATAGCGGTTAAAGCACCTTACAAGGACTTGTGCTTTTTGAAATCGATGAAGGCTTAAGAAAAAATTGATGAAAACATCTCAATGGCAGCTTTATTTCTGTTTAGTAAGCAGTTATAGTATTTGACCGATGAAGGATCTATTTTATCGCTGTTTGACGATGCTGTGGATCAAACAACTAAAATAAAAATGCTCGAAATATCAAAAAAAATAATTTATCAACCCATGACAAACGTTACATCCCATCGAAGGAAGATCTTGATGGTAAATTGTATGGTAAGTTTATTAAGTAGTTTAAATTATGTTTTGTATTGAGGTTTTTGTTCATATCATAATTTAGTGACTTTTGTTTCAGAGAAAAATATTTACGACTTCATTTCAGTCAAGAGCAAGTTTTTGTTTGATCGTCTGAAAACAGATGCCAGTTTTCTTAACGAATTCCCTACGATGTAGTCAAATAATGCTTCGTATCAAGAAGTCAGAAAGAAGGTTCGCCGCTGAGGGTAGTGAATGATACAGCTGAAAAAACTGTTAAGTTAATGCAAGATTTTCATGGCTTAATCTCACGGTCGAAGAGGAACAAACATAATTTTTGTTACGATGCGTTCAGGAACACCGGAAGATTTATCCTGACTGTAAAAAACCAACTATGAAGAAAAAAATTAATCAATAAACCATTTTTAAATATAAAATACTACATAATTGAACATTTGTGCATTTTAAAATTTTATTTATCCGACAAAAATGAAAGTTGAAAATCCTTCCATATTAACTCTGTACCATATGTTTGGCATCAAGTCGGCACGGGTTGCCGGTGTTTAATCCAAATAATATTTATTATATGAGTTATTGGGATCAAATGGAATAAAATAAGAGGGTATGCATATTTAAATTCATGAAAAAAAAATTCTTCTTTATGTCCTGGGACACCCTAATGTACATACTAATTTATTTTATATAATAAGACTAATTTACATTACATAATAATCTTGACTATAAAGCAGAATATGTATATATATATTTTTTTATATATGTATTCAATAATGTTAACATTCAATTTATAAAAACAAGTTCTGAAGGCATTATCAATCTGGGGCATAAACATTATCAAACAGATACCAGACCCAATATATGATATTTTAAAATGAAAGTAGGTAATTTTTAATGTTTTCAATTCAAGGTCCTAAAGTCCTCATTAATTTTTTATAGTAAATTTTATATTTCTTACAACACACCTAACCAGAAATACGAAACAAAGTTTAATAAAAAAAATAACAAATTAAATCAAACACACTTTTTTTAGTTTAGGTTTAGAGCACCTTTGTGGTATCTAATTTTACCGGAATAGAACTGCGCTATAGAAATAATCCAATCAATATTATTATTTTACTAACGGTCACATACGGCTACAATACTACTACCGCAAATCCCGGCTCGTGCATAACTAACCTACTTCAATTTGGTCTAAAACAAACGTCCAATTATTCACAAGGGGATCCTGGAATATGTCTGCGCGGTTATGATATTATGACTCAAATGCGCATGCGCCGATTGACGAAATCCTTAAAAAATGTTTTCAATACAAGCAAAAAATTGAATTTACCTACAGGGAAAATAGTTTGGTGATGTCCCCAAACTGCGCATGACCTGTAACTGCTCTCGAACTTGCCTGCGTTTAGCCAAGTTGCAGTGCCGCAACAAGTAAAGCGGAGCGGTCGCATGTGTGTTTAAACATAGAAACTTTTCAAATTTTGAGCTTAAAAATGATCCTATTTTAATTTTTTAGATAATATTTGTACAAATGCTAATAATTACTTTTATGTTAAGAAATCATTCATTCATTTTAGTGAACACAAAGCATAGAAAAAAATCTCTTACTGGGTTTCAGAAATATGTGGTGGGGTCTGTCCCTATCGTCCCCTTGAGAAGAACCGCTACTTCTTTTCTGTATATTTACCTTCTGACTGAATATCATTGTGTGCTACTCTTCATTTACATACCAACAAAGGTTATTAATTTAATATATTATTAGCAAGTAATGATGGCTACCTGAAAGGCAGTACTAGAAGAATCAAAACGCTGTCTGAAATCATCCTTGTGATTTTTCTCTTCCGTGGCAAAGGCCAGTCTGGGATCAGTAAAGGTAGTTCGGTCGTTCTCACTGTCCCAGAAGACGGTGGTGCCGGTGGCCTCGTCCATCTTCTTCTCCCAGCCGTACGGCAGCTCCCCGCTCACGAATTTCTTCTTGCCGGTTCTGGGGTGTGTCCACTGGGTGCCTTTTGTTGAATGGCTTGAAATAAGTTTCAGTAAAATTTTACTTACATAATTATATAATACACATAATACGGATAATTAACAAAAGCAATGTTTCTTTTTAAGAAACCTAAACTAAGAACCTGTAATTCAACATTACATTATTACTGTAATTTAACACTATTTCACAAATTTAAAATTTTACAAAATAGGTTATTAGTTTGGGTCTAATTAAAAAAGATAATAGAAATAGCCTAAAAACCTATGTTATTATTATCTAGCGGACGTGTTGCCCGATGTTGCTAGGGTTATGAATGGTTTGGAATAAAGTTTTGAGGTTGTGAATTCTAGTGCACCTGGAAACTGGGTGCATTTTAAAGGTACAAATAATATTATTGTATTGTAATAAGTATTTGTTTAAATCCCCATCCTTGCATTCTCGACTTCTTCTGCCATCCACTTCCACGTCATACATTCTCCTTACAACTCTTTCTCCATTCATCACATATGCCACATTTTACCACACATAAGTATTTGATCATGCCATGTCTTCCTCAGGCATCCTCGTCTTCTTCTGCCATTCTCTTCGAAGTCATACATTCTCCTTACACCTGTTTCCTCGTTCACCTCATTTACCACAAATAATTATTTGATTCTTCTTCCTCAGGCATCCCAGACTTTTTCTACCACTCACTTCATGTACTATAATGAAATCCACATTGTTATGTTAAAAAATTACAATATATCGACTTTCATTTGACTGCGTATCTCATTCCAGAGAAGATATAATGTGATAGTCTTTCTCGGGCGTCCCCGAATTTTTCAACCATTCACTACTGTATACCACATTGTTACTATTACAAAATTACATTATATCTATCATTCTATTCGACTCCGTATCTCATTCCAGTGCGGAGATAATGCGTCAAGTCTTTCTTGAGCGTCCTGTACTTATTCTATTATTCAAATCACTCTCGAAATACTCGTGGCACTAATAAAAACAAACTTTGAAATTTTTAGCAAAACTGGTCGAGTAGTTTTGGAGTCTATTGGTCACACACATTCCTTTTTTGAAATTGCCTTTTATTTATATCAATTATAGCGCTATCAACATGACAGTTGGCTGCCATATTAAAGAAGTAAGATATTAATTTTGATTTGAATGAAATACCTATTAAATTGCACTATTTTCCATGTCTGACAAACTTATTCTAATTGTTGAATCAAAGTAATGTTACAAAAAAATATGCTTAGTTTTTTTTTAATGCGGCACAAGCCTAAGGGACTATTGCATCCCCAATTAAGGGTGAGGTAAGGTTGGGGAAGTTGGGAGGAAAATAAGAAGGTTGGAAAGTATCAACATAAGGATGAGGGAAGCAATAATTTTTTTACAACTAAAAATTATTTTAAAGGCCCAAAAGCGTCGCAGTGTTGAAAAGGTGTTTTTCTTATTCATCAATATAATATGCTGAATTCACAACAATATTGACAATTTACTTCTTCAAAGAAAAAACTTATGCATCACCAATACAAGGACGCAAGACTTTAATTTACGGGCATTATCTTAATGGTGGAGAGCAAATAATAATAAAAGAAAGATCATAATGCACTTTTAGTAGGTACATGGCTTGATATAAAGAAAAACAATTAAATTACTTGACGAAATAAACGCAACCATCCTGAGTCGCCTTCTCTTGCCAACCTGGGGGCAATTCATCTTCACTATCAGAATCAGGAATATTTAGCGGCATTTATCTTATATTTTTCGAAAGTATTTGACTTCAAACCAAAACTAACTCGACACTTTTGACAGCCAACGTTCCCAAACCCAAACAAAGTAAGATCATAGATTTTTCCCAAATTTTGACAGGCATAGAAATTGGAAGATGGCAGGAGGAAGGGATGGGCATGATAATCGAAACAAAAAATAATCATATTATATTTTTATTTGACACAGACGACATCAGTTTTTCCTAGAAAAATATCGAGACGGCCGAACAATTAATTTTTAGAAATTTTATTGAATTGACATAAACCGCGTGTGTAAGGTAACCAGAGATGTGCAAAATGGATACCCAAAACCATTTGAAATGCAAAATGGAAATGGGTCAAAACTTTTCCATTTGAAAATGCAAAAT
This sequence comes from Hesperophylax consimilis, assembly GCF_061612785.1. Taxonomy (NCBI): domain Eukaryota; kingdom Metazoa; phylum Arthropoda; class Insecta; order Trichoptera; family Limnephilidae; genus Hesperophylax; species Hesperophylax consimilis. The sequence goes on along the minus strand of NC_142839.1, from coordinate 9,190,332 downwards.
GCAAAATGGTTTTTAGAAAAGCATTTCAAATGCAAAATGCAAAATACCTATTTTCAAAATGCATTGAAAATGCAAAATGGTTTCTCAGGTCAAACAATTAAAATAATTATAGAATTTTTAAACAATTTTGTGATTTAATAATGGACATCAATGTAGAACAAACATATTACATGATGGTAAATCCAAAAACACCACGACTACAGATTATGACACCACAAAAATTTGCGCGGGACTAATAATCCAAGCGATGACCGTAAAAATCCCATCCCATAGGCCACATGAACCAAATTAGTACTGGGCTTTAACCCCAAATAAGATTAGTTAAAAAAACGCATTCGCCGAACGAAATATTCGTAAACAGGGAATTTTTATCTAAATTCTGACATCGATTTCATTCGTGTGGCCGATGAGATATTTTGCCGCATCTGGAGGATACCTACAATGTCATTTGTTAGGTACTTCTCTCCACACAAAAGTTGGCAGAACGATTTTTTTTTCATAACAAATTTGCAATCAACTTTTGCCGTTAGTTTTGGTAATGTGGCACGTTGGATATTTTCATCCCAAAAATGACACCGGAAGTCGTCGCTTTCCAGGACTCCTCCCGGGCCGAAATCTGGATGAATGCGTTTTTTTAACTAATCTTATTTGGGGTAAAGCCCAGTACTAATTTGGTTCATGTGGCCTATGGGATGGGATTTTTACGGTCATCGCTTGGACTATAATGTTGCCAACGTAAAAACATAGAAACTGCTATCTAACATTTAATATTACAGCGTCATGGCCCCATGTTCAGTATTTGAATCAGTATTTTTTGTAATGGTATCATTCAATTGCCAGGGCTCCTACCAGGGAGCAACTTGACAAATGTAAATTATCTCTCATAGCGAGGTTGAGGACCGACTGATATTTGGGGCTTATGAAAAAAAGATGAGTGGAGATAGTAGGAAAAATGTTGCAAAAAAGCATTTAAAATGGAAAATGCATTGAGAAAAGCATTTAAAATGCAAAATGCAAAATCGTTTTTAGAAAAGCATTTAAAATGCAAAATGGAAAATACCCATTTTGCATTTTGCATTTCCATTTGAAATGGATTTATTTGAAATAAAGCACATCTCTGAAGGTAACGAACGGACTGCAGCACAATCCAATGCAGAGACTTCTGCGCAGGGTAATACAGAACTAGGTTTATGTAAATTCCTTACCAATCCATTGGACAAAAGCCTAAGAAATCGACAAAAAAATAATTTTATACTCACTGTGGGAAAAAAAAATTATATTATTATAAAGCAATATATTTTTTTAAATTTGTTAGATATGATAGCTACGGTAAGAATTTCAGCATAGCTGGACAATATATCCTTCATGGAAATCTAACTTCTTCCATAAGGAATTTATTTTACAAAGAATAAAAATTTACAACATAAATACAGTAGCTGGTGAAAAATGATTATTTTAAATGACATGGACACAGTTCATAATGAATTTTAACTTATCAAGCAGTTTACGCATTTGACTTTGAGGTGGGAGGTTGCAGCTTCCATTCCCATAACAGAACAAGAATAAATAAACACTTTTCAGTTCCTATTTGAGCATTGCCAATCTAGGAGTTGAATTGTTGACTGTTAAGTTGATTGACATTTAAAAAAATGTATTCCCACCTGTTGCAAAAATGATTCATATAATAAATACACACAATAACGCTATTCTCACACGAGAGCTATACTCTCGTAATATATATAGAGTTGGCCTGTAGGCCAGTGGTAGGAAGACCGCGGCTGGCGAGCCGCATGGGGCTCTTTGGATGGACGTTTGTGACTCTTCAGACATAACTCCAATTTCACCTCCACTCAAACAGCCTTATGATATCAGCATCATCTTTCCAACTCAGCTCAAACTGGAGTTTATACTGCACTTGGAATGTGAGATCTATTGAACTAGTTACTCAGAAAATGAAAATGGTTTCCTTCAGTCAGAATTTAATTTTTGCATTGTGAACACAAAACAGGTTTTAACTTAATAATGAATCGATATGCGAGCCCCAGCATTCATTAATATGGTTTTGCTCCGATTTTTGCAGCATTACGATTTGCACTCGGAACACGTTAATTGTTCTCTTCGAAACCTGCAAACTGGAAATTTATCGTGGAATTCTGAACTGATTTTAACTGAAAGTGAATCTGTATGCAAGTCCTCAACTTTAATTAAACCTCAGAAAACGAACATGGTTTTGCCTCGATTTTTGCAGCACATAGTCTGCAACTAGAATTTTATTACTGCACTTGGAATACGAGAATGGTTTCCTTCGAAATGCATCAGAAGATGAATCCGCAAAGAGAATTTTATATTGTATTCTGAACACGATCATGTCTTTTATGTTGTAACACGGTCATGTCATGTATGCATCAGTCTACCAGCAAAAATCTTTTCTCGGAAATTCTCTAGTCACGTATTTGTTATCCTGCTTCCTTGATAATTTGGCTCTTCACACTTGAAAGTCTGTCGACCCCTGGGGTAGGCCAGTAAATTGTCCAAACCCACATATATTATGAGAGTATTTTTTTTTTTTTTTTATATTAACTCCACACAGGAGGCCCTGAAGAAAATAATTTCCCTCAGGGCCTATGTCATCTTTGGGGATGCTGTGTGGGGGTCTTTTTGTGGAGAGGAAGGAGTGAACATGGGTCTTGAAGAGTCCCATGTTGTAGGAGGGAGGAAACACAGAGGCCGGCAGTTCGTTCCACAGCCGAGCTGTTGAACTTAAGAACGAATCGTAGAAGCGACCCGTTCTCATGTGACAAATGTCAACCGTGTACAAATGTTGGGCGCGCGTTTGGCGTGTATCCCGACTACGCACCGGTGCCGAAGGGATCAATGACGCTAGTTCCTCAGAGCATCTTCCATTGTAATGCCGATAGAACAAGGACAGCATACCTACCTGACGCCTGTGCTCTAAAGATTGCAGTCCGTTTGTTAAGATTGGGGAATCTATCAAATGGACCGCCCGTTTTTGCACACAGTCAAGGGTTTTTTTCAGGTATTTAGGGGCTCCGGACCAGAGATGGCTGCCAAATTCGACAGTAAGGCGCACTTGCGAATTAATTGAAATAATGCTTGTGTAAGATTTTAGGCAGCGCCCCAGAATTTTGACCAATTAAGTCAATTAATCACAGATATATTTTTATTGTTTGGGCAGATTAAGCACACTTTTCTCATTGATGAATGGCTTCATTTTTCTCTGCGAGGAAGACTCTTCTGGGTGTTGTCTTTGGATGTGCGTGCGCAGATGGCTGGGACGCGTGTACTCCTTGCCACACTTGTGACAGCAATACGGACGCAGGCCGAGGTGGGAGTTCATGTGCAGCATAAGCGTCTGCTTGGCATTGTAGGTCTTATGGCACTCGGAGCACTGTGAATAATATAAAGGGATGAATATGATGAAGATGAGGATGAATTCAAATAGCTAAAATCAATTATTTGGAAATAAAAAAGATGTTCGCTGGCCAGAAAATGTAATATGAAAACAGATTGGGCGGGTCTGTCAACCTCGTGTTTATTCATTCCTGGCTACTTTGATGAATTCTATAGTAGAGGGTTAATCTCCTTAACTGTAGATTCAAAGGTTGTGGATTCAAAACCAGACGTGGGCACATACAATAAAATATAATGTGTAATTTTTAAGTTAAATAAAATTATATCTAATGTTTTTATCTTAAAGGGACAAGGTCGGTTTTCAAATTCCATGAGGCTTATGTAGAATTGCTTTTTTTAGCAAGTTTTAACTTTAAGTTAAGCGATTTTCAAGTGTAAATCGAAAATCGAAAAAAACATTTCTTAAAATCTAGAGGTTTTTAAGAATTCAGATAATTTAGAGGCATAATCACAATAAACTCTTATGTAGAAAAATCAACATTGGTCCTTTTAGGATATCTTAATTTTTAAAAAATCACATGCCACTGTGTTCATACACGCTAATCTCCGAAACTGAACGGCCAATTTCAATGAAATTTTGTGAATGTGTGTGACTGGTTCCAGCTTGAAATATAGGATAGTTTTGGACCCAATAAGAGGCGCTGTTGTCGTAAACTAAAAAAATAATAATTTTAGAAGCATTGCGGGGGATCCACTAGTATTTTTATATATTTACACTTCATCCCAGGTGGTATATGTATATTCCCAGTACCACTTCTGTGAAAGATCACCATTCAGAAATGAAACATTAAAAACATGAAATGCCATCTGCTGAATAGTACTTTTCTACTAAAGTATATCCTCTTAGCCGAGGGGTGATGTTAGGTTTGATTAGTTTAGATTAAGTTGGTTGTTGTTGTTGTTGTTTTTTTTTTAACATTTCTTCAATGTTCTGTTTTGTCATGGTACCAGTAGAAATACATTAGCCTTCTTGTATCTACATCCCGTACAGTTAAATATTTCAACTACCTCTGTGAACTTATTACTCACTTTTTTATGTGAATATCGTACAAGAGTCCCAACTGCTTTCAACCGTCTTGAACCAGTGAGACTATGGTATGTTGTGAGACTGAAGGTAGTAGGGAAGGAAAGGAGATGGGGAAAAGGAAAGTGGTACCTCGCTATTAAGATCTGGTCACCAAACAAGGCTAATCCATTTCAAGCAACGTTTCAATTTTGAATGGTGGTCTTACACCACGGCGGTACTGAGAGTATCTTCCATTCTACAGTACACTATGGAACGTGCTGCAAATATACCTTTGATTATTTTAAATGATTAAATTGTGAAATAACACAAATCAATCAAGTTTACTTGCGCATGCCAGATTTTGAACCCGCGACCTCCAGATTACTGGTCGAGAACCTTGCCCCTCGACCACGGAGGTCGTCAATATATGCACGGTGCAACCGATTATCTAAAATAATCAGTCCTGATCGAGTAGTTCTCGTTGGTATATGTAAGGCAATAAGATATAACCTCAAATTTCCTCTCTCCGGTGTGGATGAGCCGGTGTTTCTGCAGGTTGCTCATGCTGATGGAGCGGTGCGCACACCACTCGCAGGCGAACGGCTTCTCGCCTGTGTGGTGGCGCGTGTGCAGCACCAGCGACTGCACCAGGTTGGTGCGGTACGGACACAGCGAGCATGCCAGCAGACGCTCGCTGTGCGTCTTCATGTGGTTGTGCATGCCGCCCTTGGTGCGTGCCAACTTGCCGCATATCTGCCCAATAACATATCTGTTAATGATAAATCCGAGCTGCAGCCAGCAGGGTGGTGATTGCCCTCGAGGGAAAGAAACCAAAGTTGAAAAAATCTGACTACTCAGTGGCTAGACACAGCTGCCATTTCAAATCTGAAAACTGAAAGGGCACCAATTGAAATAAATTAACAATGAAATATTAATATCCTAAATAAATATTAGAAACGTTTAGACCCTATTGGTCCATCATACACGCACAACGACTACGATTGCACCTGATGCTTGTTCAGTCTTCCGAGGGAGAGAAAACCCTGGCAGTTGGGTCCGCAACAAGGTGCTGGTTTTATATGTCCGAAATCTGCCACTGAGTTCGCCACGACTCTTCAGGGGAGTGTCATGATGGAAGTAGACTTTCGCCGCGTATGTGTGGTAAAACCATGTATGATCGTGTGAGAAATGTGGAGATCCGCAAAGAGTGCAAGGCTGATGTAAGCGTAATTAGTAAAGAAAGGGACGCTTAGATGGTTTGGGCATGTAGAGCGAATGAGCAAAGAAAGGAGTGTAAGAATATATGATGCGAATTTGAATAGTAGCAAAAGTCGGGGAAGCCGAGGAAGACACAGCACGATCAAGTGAATCAGATACTCGAGTCGGGCCATGTCAAGAATAATAGAAAAGTATGTACAAGACGATGTATGTGAATGAGGCAAGAAGTGTATGCCAAGACCGAGTTGTTTGGTGGTCCATCCTCTCTGCCTAACCCTACGGAGAAACGGCGCGATGGTTAGTTAGTTAGTTAGAATTTTACTCATGAAGAACCATATATCCATATTATATAAAGCCTGATGGTGATGAATTACTGGAATGTATGGAAAACATGTAAGTATGAGGGCTTTTGCCCTAAGCCATTTGTATCTGAAAAGCATATAGATGCAAGTTCATCTCTTAACTTCCACAAATATTTTGATAGACAATTGAAAGAAATATCTTTTTTTTTCAATTAATATTTGTTGAAGTTGCGAGAAATTTTCTAAAAAAATATAGTTTTCGGCTCTCGTGAAATTTTGTGTTTTGTATGCTTCTCATATTAAAATAGAATGTATTTCCTAGATTTGATTTATTTTGAATCCGTAAAGTTTTATGGATAGTAACACAGCATTTTCCTACTGTTTACAAATCTACTTAATCTCTTAATGACAAATATTGTTTAAAATCTCTGGTAACGACTCCGATAGTCCTGAATTAGTTTACTAAAGTTTGCATCAACAAAGTATGAAGTCATACCTCGCAAGTCAGGGGAGTGGTTGCTTCGTGCACCTTGAGATGCTTCTTGAAGTGCGTCTTGGTGGAGAAAGTCTTGTGGCAGACGGGGCAGGCGTGTAGCTCCCCCAACTCCAGCGTGGCCCCTGCTCCCCCCTCATGGCCCCGCACATGCTGGTTCAGCTGCGTACGTGTCACAAGCACAGCCGGGCACTTCCTAAGCAAACCATGGCTCTATCTTAATAACAGGGAGTCATTTACATCACATTATTCACATCATTTACGAAATGGGGATTAAAACTAAAGAACAATGCGCTAAAGACCCTTCTAAGTTTGTGTAATTATTATGTTAGTCTAGTATTTAACCAAAGGTTCCTTCAAATTATTTCAATATTATTACTGTACCGAAGTTAATGACTTTTTATTGTGCAATAAGAAAATAAGCCACAATCAGCACCAGTCTATTAATCCTTCAGATGACAGAACATAGTTTGTATGAATAAATTAGTTGATAATTTACCTGCACTGGTAATTGGTGCCTGGGGGCATCTTGGGGCAATGTCTCCTCTCATGAAGTAACCTCAGACCCTTAGATTTAAAGGTCAGGTCACATCCGTGGCAACCGTACTCCGCGTGCTTACCGTGCTGGTCGGCCATGTGGCTCGTCAGCCCCGCAGAGTCAGGGCACCTCTGCGCACACACCACGCACTCATAGTGGGACTTCCCACTCGGCTGCTTCTCCACAGCGCGTGGGCTGTCCTTGCATCCGTGTGTCCGAAGCGAGCGTACGGTCTCCTTCGAAGGGGGTGTTGCTTCCGCAGCGGATTCCTCCGCCTCTACATTTTCTCCCCCACTTTCTTCATCTGTTGTAATTTCAGACTTAACTTCAATAAGTGGAGTATCAATTTCATCTTTCAAAAAGTGTTTTCCTAGTTTTTTCTTTACTTTTTTGTCTTGTTTGAGAGCGACCGCCTCTCTCAATCTGGAATCTGAACTCTTGCTCAGCGCTCTGAAATGAAGTGCAGTTTTTAGCAGACTTAGGCATTCCTCGCATATTTTGTCGGGTAAACCGTCTCCCCTTTTGATAATAATTCTGGAACATTGGCGTATTTTTTCAGATATATCTTTTTTAAATTTGAATATAGGATGTAGAGCGGATTGTGAGAGACAAACCCTGCACACTTTGGGAAAATCAGACACTTGAGGGCATTTTTGAATAAATACGTTTATGGAATCTTCTAGATCTAGAAGACCGTTCATATTTTTGGTGGATTTTATACAAAAGTATACATTATGTAAATAATCAACATTGTAAAAAAACTACCGAAAAATTGATTTGGATTTTGTAGACCATTGTAGACAATACAAAAATCATGTAAACTTCGTAACGTCAAACGAGTTCACCATAGATTTTTACGTATCATGCCTAAACATCACTAAACATTAAAAACGCCAAACTGACAGCTGCTGTCAAATAGGTTAATATTTTTGTCACTGAATAATCTCATCTCACAAGGCATGAGAAGCCTCTTATGTTTTAACAAATTGAAGCAAACAGTGCGCCTTAAATCAAAGCGGGTGTTTTCATCCAGAAATATGGCTAATAGCAAATTCGAATATGTCAAAGATCACGAGACTCACGAAACGCTTCTACAAAATTGTTGGATTGTTATCAGAGTGGACGGTAAAGGTTTCCATAAATTTGCCGATAAACACAATTTCGAAAAGCCTAATGACTTAAGAGGTCTCAATTTGATGAACCGATGTGCCTATAGGGTCATGAATGAGTTCTACGATATAGTGATGGCTTACGGACAGAGCGACGAATACTCATTTATTTTTAAGAAAGAGACTGATGTTTATAATCGTCGTGCCCACAAATTAATATCAACCATTGCTAGCATGTTTGCATCAGCATATGTATTTAACTGGCCCAAATACTTTGGAGACACCAAGTTACTGTACCCTCCCGCGTTTGACGGAAGATCAGTTCTCTACCCGTCCAATCAGAATCTCATAGATTATTTGAGTTGGCGTCAGGCAGATGTCCACATCAACAATCTCTATAACACAACCTTTTGGAATTTGGTACTCAAAGCAAATATGACACCGGCTGAGGTTAGTTTTTCATTCTTATAGTTTTATTTCTTTATTTTATACATGGTTAAAAATTTGATAATCATTTACAAACTTCCACCTTTTCCAGGCTGAAAAATTCTTATGTGGAACATTTTCTTCAGACAAAAACGAGATTCTTTTCAGCAGGTTTAACATAAACTACAATAATGAGCCCATCATGTTCAGAAAAGGAACCACTCTGCTTCGGAAGGATGTCTACGACCCACTCGCCGACAAGAACAGAAACGTAGTGGTGGACATTCACCAAGACATGATCCAAGACAAATTCTGGCAAACCCACAGAGAGATATTGGACAAGAAGAGCAAGTCAAGTGAGCCGTACGAGATCGAGGGAAGTGCGTCCATGTCCCAGCTCGTGCAGGAGCAGTTGGATAGGAGGAACAGAATCACCTTCAAGGATAAGGATTCAAATAATAAAAATGAAAAATGAATACTAGTGTTTTATTATTGATAATTTATTCTTATGTACATATTTAAAAGCCTATAGATAAAATAATGAACGATTGAATGTTGTAAATACAGATTGGTAGATCTCTAAAGAAACGGGAGAAAACTTTGCACAGCAATAATAACAATACCATCATTATTCAAATATATTTTTATCAGAAACAAGAAGAAAGTAAAACAGTATGTACGTATTTTTGTGGAAATTAAAAATTAACCATTTAAAATTATGGAATGTGACAATTTTACTGAGAGATTTCTATATTTTATTAAATAAATAATATTTTAATTTGATCACCGCATCGTCCATTTATGACAAAATTATCTATCTTACAAATTCGCCCAACAATGCTGATATGACTTAAAATAATAAATATGATGTACATCATACATAATGTAATATATATATTTGTATGGTGACATTTTATAGAAGATACTGCAAATCAGCCGTTAAATAAAAGGCTACAGCAAATTAAACAACAATGTTATGTTTAGTAACAATATTATAATATATATTTACACAAACTTGTGTTTCTCAAACATGAAATACTGATTTAACATACATATCGAATCCTTGATAGTTGCACCACATATAAACCTTCCCGCTGTCAAAATAGACATTGAACAATTTGAAGGACCTGCCATTAAATGGAGTCTTCCAACACCTCGGTGACGTCTAAAAGTTGTGATGTGTTTTCATAAGTAACGGGAGAGCAGGTGCAACAGGAGATGTGTCTTGCGGTGGTTAGGTTGTTTGTTTGTTTAGAAGATGGGGATGTAGTTGTCGATCTTGGCTCTGTGCTTCTGGGCCACACACTCGCTGATCCACACAATGTTCCTGCACTCCTGTTCCTTCAGCTTCAAGTAGGAGTAGAACACCCCAAAGTGGAACTGTTGCAGGAAAGCGTTGATGTTGAGGCGCACCTGAAATAGAACACACAGTTTATTAGACATCATTCGACAATATTATTTCAAAATTTAACGATATTTTATTATAACTCAATACATAGATGTACAAAAAATTAAAAACACCTTTAATTCTGCATAATTGTTTCACTTCTTGCTTACTAAGGCCCAGTTGTTACACAGAAATTCACATGTGACAAAGTCATCAAATAGCCATTCAGCGCATTTTGTTTTTTTACAGTTGAAAGGTTCCCCGTTAAATGCTAATTCTAAATCCGCTTCAGCTTTTGAACATTTTGTAATCAGCAGAAGAAGAATAATATCGTGTTGTTAAGCTCGTCAGCTTATTACAATTTGATATAAAGCTGAAAGCAAACAAAATCCGCGTTTAACGGAGACCTTTCAAATGTAAAAAAAAACAAAATGACCTGTAAAAAAAACAAAATGGGGCTGACTTTGATGACAATGTTACATTTGTATTTCTGCTAAAAAAAAATTAGGCCTTAACATTGTCAGTTGAGGTCATAAGTGAGAATTAAATGATCTATTTCTCTATCGGGACTAGCACGAGTCTCTTCTTTGGAATAATAAAATTTTGTCCTATTTGCCAGTTCAACGAAACTTTATAAAACCACATAATCCATCAAACGAGTATTACATTAGAGCACCGCAAGAGAACAGAAAATAGAATGAATGTAAACTTTATTAAATATACTAATTTCAGGTGTCATTGAATGCATTAAGTGATGAGTATTCCTGCGTAATGTGTAAAATTATTCAAGATCAATGAGTTTTAATATTCAAAATTGGAACTGATACAAATTGGAATCAATTATATCAGACCAGCGTAAAAGTGATAAAGTGGGTACCAAAATTAGGATTATTAATTAAATAATTCTATGTTTGAAATGTTTATTTCATTTGTTTAAATGTTGGACAGCAGCTGTCTTCATTTAGTTTACTAACATTCAAAAGGTAAATTTCTTCTTTTAAAAGGCAATGATCCTAAGGTGAACAGTTTTAGCTTCACATATCCTATAATTATAATATCCTATAATTAAATTATACAATTTTCCTGTGAAAAATCACGCTAGGTTGTAATAATAATGGTCAACTTTTTATAGGGCCGTTTAGTGGTTAAATCATCAAAACTTTGAATTCTGACAGGTTATTATTTCTAGGCTTGATAGCCATTCTGCACTTCAACCTGGTTTTACAAAAAAAATCTGCTGGCTTATTCTATTTTCATAATAACTTGTTTTTTGCAAAATGATGGTTTTGTATACTGTGTCGTTTTAACAGAAAATGTGTTCACATATTTGTAAAAATAGCATATAATCTACCATAAGTAGTTTTCCCAGAATAGCTGAGATTTTTTTTTTTTGATTAGCCATATGGATACGGCGGCATTGGAGAGGATAATATGATTATTGCAATGACACTCACCTCATGCTCAAAGAACTTGTCCTCCAGAGTCTTGTCCCCGGCGTTGTTTCCGGCGCCCTCAAACAGGGCCGAGTACTCAGCATAGTACTCCGCCACTGCCTTTACCTGCTCGTAGTCGTCAGCACGGGCCAGCGCGGCCAACCCATCGGGGTGTAGCTTGCCGCAGCGCGGGTATAGCTTGGAGCGGTCGTCCTTGGATAGCTCCGTTCCAAACGAGTTGATGGTGATGATGATGGCGCGGCGATCGGCTTCAAACTGCAACAAATAAAAAACTGGCTCGTTAATTTGTTTTATGAAAATTATAATAGGACCCTATGTTATATTGGCTGGACAAATACTATCATGAAACAAAGAAGTTACATATTATAACACATGCTAATTATTGTTATCAATGTTATATTGATTGTTTTCTGATAGTCACAGATAATATTTCTTTGTACCATAATTTTAATGCAAACTTGGTAACTTTAAATTATGATAGGTACATTAGGTTTAAACTGGCAAAGTGGAAAGCAGGAGAAGTGTAGGAAGATCACCACTGCGTTAAAACGTTGGTGTCTACAGTACTCCATGCAGTACAGGGGAGTTAACAAACCTGGTTCATCAGGAAGTAAGATCACTATCTTCATGGCAATGAAGTAACGACTTAAAAAGAAGGTAAGTAATCAACAACAAAAAAACACCACTATGAAATTTATTATCCAAGACAATTCTAATTTGGAATACTGGAAAGAGACTTTTTGAAAGATGCCAGACAGCCATTGGCCAAATGTACAAAAGAAAAAGAATACTCACAGCTAAGATCTCGCACATGGAGTCAGCAGTTGTGCCTCCAATCTCCTTGCAGAAAGTGTAAAAGGCTTCCAGGTACGCCTTGTACAGAGTGTTACGGATGATCTCGATGTTCATCTCGTCCAAGTCCTGCTCGCTGATGCAGTCGACAAAGAACGGAGCCAGCGGAGTGTCCACCAGCACGGCGTTGTAGAGCTCAGCCGGAGTGGCGGCAACGTGGATGGCCTCCATCTGCTCGAAAGATCCCAATGGGTGACATTTAGGGATCAGCTCCGAGATGGGTCGTTGATGAAGAGTTCCAGTGATGAGCAGGATGATGTTGTCGATCATGTAACTGTAAGTGATGAAGTCCAAGAAGGTGGACAGAGGCTCCACGGCTTGGTTACGCATGTGCTGGAACTCAATCACGAGCTTCTCACGCAGCTTGTCGTCGATGGTAGAGACGGACAGCGGGCTGGGCTCGTTGGCCAGGAAGCTGCCGTAGTCTGTACCTTGAAGGTGCAACTTCAAATCTGCAAATAAGGCACTCGTTGAGGTGTTGCATTGAGATAAAAAAAAAGTAGGCCTGCCAAAACTAGAAGATATTTATCCTTGAAACCTAGGCTATTTCAAGGACTTGTACGTACTCAAAAATCGAGGAAGAAACCTTTTGTTTTAGTTAATAACGATTAAGAACTCGCCAGTAATTGGTAATCAGTAAAATATGTTTATATCACATGATTAAAATGTAGACAAATAATAGGACAAAAAATACCTTCTAGTGTTTCACATTGCACAAGATTGAGGTAGTCGGCTTGCTTGAGGATACCGCACTTGAAGCCGCGGCACAAACCCTCCAGATATCCACCGTCGATATTAAATAGGCAGCCCTTCATCTTATTTCGCTTACAATATTACGACAAAATCCTGTCAGCCTATACCTCACCCACAAAACGATCATATGATAATTCCATAGACGTCAAAGACTAGTTCGTGGAAATATAATAATAATCAATATCAAAGTATCTACCTAGATATATATTTTTTTAAATTTTATAATATCCATCTCTTAAGGGTCCTATTTACCCGGGCCAATGGATCTAAGTATTTTTTTAAATTATCTATCTTTAATATTTGGATGGTTAAATGAGCCAGGGGCAGGGCCGGCCCTGAGCCAAACGGCGGCCTTCGCGAGTATAATTTTGGCGCCCCGTGTCAAAATCAGTAGACGTCTAAATAGGTGGTCATTGTAATAATAATATTCTTACTTTTGATTAACGCCATTTTTATGAAAAAAATTATAAAGAGAGATTTGTTAGAACCGTAAGGTCATGTTAAGTGTTGGTCATTATCAGCGCCCAGAGCCGACTGCTCCAATTGCGCCCGCATAGGGCCAGCCCTGGCCAGGGACAAATAAAAAAATATGGATGAAGGCAACACCAGGAGAAAAAATCTACGCGTATTTGATGAAAAAGGATATCTGAAATCTTACACTTTTCTTCTTTTTTTTACATGAAAAAGTATATTCATATCCAATAACTTCGTGATTTTTTTTTTAAATTTGTGTAGGTACCTACCATGTTTTCTTTAAGAGATAAACTTTCGTCTGCCAATAAATTTATGTTGCATTCAATGTTTAACCTATTATTCAAGCAGAACATGTTTCGACTTTATTTTAGTTTTTCATTTTAGGCACAATTTATCAAAATGGTTTTCTGAAACGAAAGATTAAAAACAAAATTTCAGCGGTTTGTTTGACGGCTGCTGTAACGTAACGATCATTTGACTTACTTTCAAAATAAGACATAAAATAAACAGTTTTTAATTTCTCTATTTATAGCACAATTAATAAATAATAATATATGTTGATACGCTGCGCGTACCTACCAATCCCAACAATTGCTAGGTTTTCGAAAAATATAGTTATGCGTAGTTGTTTTAAAGGTCAGTTTTCAAATATTTCACTTACGTACATTAGACTTTATATACAACCAAAGAGTATTTTTTGTCTATTCTCTCTTTTCCATCAAAACCATATCTATGATCAAAACTCAAACCTCAAACCAAAAATAAAACATTTTTTGTCTTCTTCCTGCACGTGTCTGCTGGTTCGCGCTCGTTCTCCTATTTAAAAGCGAAACTTTTTGACTCGCCGGTTCAGTTTAATTTAATTTATTTAACTAGCTCTTGCCGCAGCTCAGCTCGCGGTATATTTCTTTTGTGCAGTTAAAGTTAACTCTCTTACCATGGTGAAGCCACCGTTCAAAGTTGGTAAGTTTACTCAAACTCTTTTTATTATATTTTCATGATTAAAAGAAGACGTATTACATATAATTTTATCATTATATATTACCTCCTTTATCCATACCATACGTTTCAAATATTTCGCGTATTATCTTGTCGAGTTAAACATTACTCACCGTACTATGTTCCCTTTGTCAGTAATAAGGTTACTTTTGTAATAGATTATTTAAACAATTTAGCTAAGGTATCTCCCTTCGTAGGTTATTCCGCAAATAATGTAAAGATTTTTTCCGATTATCGTGTGGGAAGGTTATTTTTCTTTATGTGATTTTATTTTTAGAGAAATTGAGATGATTGTTTTATTAATTTATTTATTTGTTCAGCCGATATGTCCCTGGCGGAGTGGGGTCGCAAGGAGATCGTAATTGCGGAGAACGAGATGCCCGGCCTCATGGCCTGCAGGAGGAAGTACGGACCCTCCAAGGTGCTGAAGGGCGCCCGCATCGCCGGCTGCCTGCATATGACCATCCAGACCGCCGTGCTCATCGAGACCCTCACCGAGCTGGGCGCAGAGGTACATACGATCATCACTTCATCAAGCATTTCATGTTTTTAACAATTCATTCTTAGGACGGGTTGTTTTGGAGGATTTGAACAATTCATCAAATTTCAATGTTGATTTCCGGATTCTGTGAAAGTCCTATTCAAGTTCTGTTATTATATCAGCATAGGGTAGTTGCTTGACAGAACTGAAATAAAAACAGAACTTCAAAAAATATTTCACAGAACCTGTAAATTAACTTTGACATTTGAAGAATTGTTCAAATTCTCCGAAACAACCCGTCCTTAGTTTTGATCATTTCTACCTCATTATACATTTTACTTTTCATCTCAACCAAGTCTTCTCAATATTTAGTCTTAAATTTCACAAAAATTCAAGACTAAAGATTGCATCATCCACACTTAGCCCCTTAAACCTCCTTTATTTTTCTCTCTCACTTTACTAAAAATACTGCTTTCTGAGCACTGCATCGTTTCCAGAATTCATTTTTTTAATTATAATTATTATAACAAATATTCTTAGATGCATCTCAGGCATGGGTTTAAAAAAACGTAAAATCTGTCTCTAGATGCATAGTAAGTTAATATTAAAATAAGTTGTTAGAAATATTATATTATCACTGATATAAATCAGTCTGTGTCACCGACTTGCAAGTTGCAACCCATTGTGCTTGATGTTAAATGGTTCTGATAAATGGTAAAACCCAAGATTTATTACTAATTATATATTATAACAATTAATCAATAAGGAAATCCAATACCCTGTCATCACAGCTTACAAATTATTACCTGCAAAGAACCCAGCAATTTAGTTTACGTTTATTGAAGCTTAGACTAAAACTCGTCTCTCTTAAAATTTTAATGATAAAAATGACATTATTTGAAATTATTTTCAACAGCCACGAAAATAAATACGAGGTACCCTTAGTTAATGAAATCGATTTCTGCAATGATAAAAGTATATGTACAATTAGTTAATGTAGACTGATGCTTAAATTATTATATTACTTTTGTAAAACCCCTATAATATAATTTCATTTATTTTTCGGAATAACTTTATTGAGTAAAACCTCAAATTGTAATATTTAAATATTGAAGACAATATTAGTGATTTCTAAACGAAAATCTGAAACAGAAAAATCAGAAAAGGAAACGGTCACATCGGTCACATCGTGTCCCAGATGTGACCGTTTCCTTTTCTGATTTTTCTGTTTCAGATTTTCGTTTAGAAATCACTAATATTGTCTTCAATATTTAAATATAATTTCAGATAAGATAAGACAACCAGTGGTGGCTCGTGACTTTTGCGCGAGTGCTAACTTAACACAGTTCAAGCGGGCGAAAACAAGTGTCCCATTTGAGAAAATGGATTTTGTTTTAAACAGCTATATCTTTGAAACCATATCCCAACTATAAAATTATTAAAGCCTACTTTTGTAATACAACTCCACAAACTGAAGTTCAAGTCAGTGTTGGGCCATTTAGTGATGTTTTATGTGGAAAAAATGAATGTTTTTTATTATATTAAAAAAAAAAAAAATTGTTTTCATTTTTGCACAAATCATAAAAAAAAAAACAAAGACTTCCGGAGTGCGATAAGTCTTAAGAATGTATGGCCCGTTCTAAGGGTTTAATATAATTTCCTTTTGATAAAATATTCTTCCACACAAAAGACAAGAAGTTGAAGATGGGAAAGACTTGGTTCTCATTTTAAAAATACATAAACATATAGTTGGAACCCTTACAAAGATTTTTTTTTCTGGCTCACTCTTCTAGGCAATTGTTTCAAATTGTAGAGAGAGGGAAGGTGAATTTACATTTTATATAGTCCTTTATGTTGAGGCATAGCAGGCGGCTCCCTTGGATTCCACTAGCAATGTCCCAATACTATGATCTATCATGGGTAGGGCAGAGGAAGGATGAAAGTAGACTGAATGCTGCACAAATGAGATCCCTGATGCGTATGTGTGGTAAAATTATGTATGATTGTGTGAGAAATGTGGAGATCAGCAAAGATGCAAGGCTGATGTAAGCGTAATGAGTAAGATTAAGAAAGGGACGTTTAGATGGTTCGGGCATGTATAGCAAATGAACAAAGAAAGGAGTGTAAGGAGAATATATGACGCAAATGTGAATGGTAGCAGAAGTCGGGGACGCCTGACGAAGACATGGCACGATCAAGTGAATCGAATACTTGAGTCGGGCCATGTCAAGAATCAGCATAATAGAAGAGTAATAATGTGAATGAGGCAAGGAGTGTGTGTCAAGACTGAATTGTTTGATGGTCCGTCCTCTCAGCCTACCCCTGCGTGGAAACGGCGTGATGGTTAGTTAGTTAGAGTTAAACCAAACAAATTAAAACGGGCAGTTGTCAAGCACGCAGAGATTGTATTTATCACATACAATTCTGGCCATGAATAATTTAGTGTTACGTAACTTATTATGTTGCTTAAAATATTTGATTTTCGTGAATAAAATCTTGTATCGAACCAGACAATTAAAAAATAATAATGTTTTTATTCCCATCTTTTGTTGGAACAAACTAAGCCGTGAGTTCAGTCAAACTTCAACCTCGTAATAAAGTTGTTTTGAACAATATTTTGCTTAAGCTCATATTTTATTCTTTCTTCGGACTGAGATTAAACCATTCTCTTTCTTAACTTAGAAGGTGCATTGTACTAAAATGTTAAATTTAATGAATTAGCAATGTTTCTAACAAGGCTTTTTTTACTAGACTGTTCTGGATTTTGTTTTTCTAGCAGCTTTTTGATTAATTCTCCTTCATTTCAGTACTTAAATTCTCTAATAAACTAAACAACCACTCCTTGGGAAATGTCTTAACTTTTCATTTGCCAAAACTTGAATTCAGTTTATCGTTATTAAAAAATAAATTATTTGTAGTATTTGATTATGCTTGTGTCTGTGACATGCAATTATTGTTTATGGTATATTTTTACCATTGATAAGATTTGTATCTGTTGAGCATATCCATATGGAAATCTGACATTAATACATTCTGTTGATGGGATTTTTACCCTCGGCGCACTACGGGGGTATTCAGTCGCGGATGCCCGGCATTCCAAAGTCACTTACACTTTTTTGTACCTTTAATAATAATAATTGGATAATTTGTGCTGTTTCTTTGAAAAATCATCCGATGGGCGTTGTACAAATATATATGTACCTTACTCCATAAAGACTGACAAAAATCATTAAGGGCGGGTTGTTTCCCATAATTTTTTACAATTCACCATAATTCAAGTCCTGTGAAAGTTCTATTCAAGTACTATGAAACAACTGGCCTGTGATGAAAAAAACTCACAGAACTTGAATTTTTAAAATTTGATGAATTGTTCAAATTATGGGAAACAACCCGTCCTTAGAATAGCACCAAAAATTTCAAGACTCTCATTTCAGTTAATAAGTCTCAACATTCTGTACACCCATGCTCCATGAGTGTTGATTGAGGAAAAGCAATTCATTATTTCCCAGACTATGGGAAGGAATGTTGAACTTGATGAGTTTCAACAAATAAGGTGAATCAACAATATGTATGATTAATAATTTAACCCCTAACCTACCTACCTACCTCTCATATGAGAACCATCAGAATGCAGATTTCGCAGAAAATTTGATCACATTCCATTCAATTTCAGATAAAATCTGTGGTTTTTTTAATAAAATACTGTTTGTGAATGCGGATGAAAGACTCTTTTAGATTTTAAAATAACAAATCAACTTATGCAATTAAAAATACTATAATTTTTAACGCAAACAAAGATAAAGTTGCTTACTGACAGTTTTTATTACCACTTTACACAAAATTAAAAAACATTTTTAATTAGACAAAGGTTAAGTTATTGTCACTTCACTTTTTTCGTTTAATATAAACATATTTACTATAAAATTTGGAAACCTTGACTAACATATTTCAAATACTAAATGTTTTATAAAATATTTTTATTTTTTCTGGAGCGTTGCGGTAATTTTTTTTTAATTCAAACAGAAAGCGCGGTATTCTGTCTTTCTGACACAGTTTAAATCATATTTCTCAACATAATACGAAATGAGATAGTATAACTTTTATGAGACCGTGTCAGACCGGGATATATATCTCCCAAAAAGACTACGGTTGTTCATTGTCTGTGAGGAATGGATTATCTTTCAAAATTTTGCCCAAGGGGTTAAATAAGCAAATGAGACCAAAGTTTTTTCAAGTAATTACATATGTTTATTCTGCAGTAAAATATTTGATACTAGTCATTTATAATAATTACCATAGCATTATGCAATATCTATTTCCTTAACGGTTATAATGAAGTTATTCTTTGAATTATTTATGTTTGCCTTGTTCTTGAGAGCTCCTAATAGAATAATAGGTAATAATATTTATACAAAATGCTTACATAAAGGGTCAGAATTTTTATCTTGGGAGTTCATCAAGTTTGTTACAGATATTCTCGCAATCCGTTGTTATTCATATTTGCCGTTCACGTCACGAGTGGCTCATATTTGGGGTCATCTCTCTTGAACTTAGTGACAAAATAAGTCGTATGTTTCAGAATTTCTCACCACCAACTCCATTTTCATCACATTTTGATGACATAATAATAGGATATGATACCAACATATGTGTTATACAATATCACTTTCTGCTGTTTGGCAACGACTTCAAAAGGAAAAACGACCATCATGCGCAAAAAATAAACGGTGTCAGTTTCACGTCACGAGTTGCTCACATTTGGGGTCATCACTCTTGAACTTAGTGACAAAATAAATCGTATGTTTTAGAATTTTACTCCACCAACACCGGTTTCATCACATTTTGGTGACATAATAATAGGATGTGATACCATACATGTGTTCGATTGCCTATAAAAATTTACTTTATTGTGTGTAAAAAATATTCTTTAATTATTTTTCCCTTTAAATAAATTAAATTCCCGTAGAAAACTTGTTTGATTTTATTGCGTGTTATAAATAATTACATTGGGCCAAAAATTATCATTGCATTTGCAATGAGCGAAGTACTTTACAATATCGCCTTCTGCTGTTTGGACAACGACTTCAAAAGGAAAAACGGTCATCATGCGTAAAAATTAAACTGTGAGGACGAAATTACACAAGCGTAAATTTCACTTACCAATATCACTGCCAGAATTTAACAAAAAATTTGACAAAATTATATTACTGGATGTCAAAAAAAAATCGGTTTTTGGGTCCGGTGTTTTTTTTGATGTGTTTAATTTCAGTAATTGTAATTCTCTCTATACATACTCCGTGGTACGTGAATTTTACATCTGTGTAAATACCAAAAATAAATAAAATGACCAAAATAAATGTCCTAGAGAACATGAAAAAATAGTATTTATTTCGTATCGCATTCTCTTAAGATGCCGTTCAATTCTCCAGGTCCAATGGTCGAGCTGTAATATCTTCAGCACCCAGGACCAGGCCGCCGCAGCTATCGCTGCCACCGGAGTGCCCGTCTACGCCTGGAAGGGAGAGACCGAGGAGGAGTACAATTGGTGCATCGAACAGACACTGGTCTTCGCTGATGGAAAGGTAATGCTGCTTTGTTATTTACACATTATGTTCTTAATTTCTATTATATATATTAAATATATACTATTTACAATTTGGGAGACCGGCTTGGGTACTGCCGAACCTACTGGGAACCATTTATTGGATAACACCTCTGCCATAGGTCACACCAAGTGGTTCTCTATGTTTGGTGATTTAGCAGGGGTGCCCGGGTTCATCTGGTGAGTGTATTCAGGATGCGACTGCCCACCAGCTGCGTGGCGTGCCAGATCGGGAGAGGCTGGAGAGACCTCTCCAACTGGTTTCTCAACCCATTGTGTTGTGCCGCAGTGACATATGCATATGTCCGTCACTCCTGGATACACTGATCCCTAGATTCCTACCCAACCCTCATACCTTTTACCTTCCCTGAACTTCCTTTCCTTAAAAAAGAAATTATTTTCCTCAGGGATTAATGTAAAAAAAAACTTTTGTTGCAAAACCACCCTTTGCTGTTTTACACGCTCATAAGCGCTTTTTATTACTTAGGAATTACTAATTTCATGTTATAGTTTGTCTTGTACTATGCGTTATATTATGTAAAAGCGTGAAAAAATAAAAAAGCAATGTTCAATCCCTTTGTTTTCATCAAATAGATATTATGTGTAATAAGCTTTGACAAATTAATTTTATTACTTGTCAGAAACGTCGATTTATTTCTTAATTTTTATTTGTATTATTTTCAGCCTCTGAACATGATCCTTGATGATGGAGGTGACTTGACAAACCTGATCCACGCCAAGTTTCCGCAGTATGTTGAGGGAATTAAGGGTATCACGGAAGAAACTACCACGGGAGTCCACAATCTGGTCCAGATGCTGAAGAATGGCCTTCTCAAGGTACCAGCTATCAACGTCAATGACTCGGTAACCAAGAGCAAGTTTGACAACTTGTACGGCTGCAGAGAGTCATTGGTTGATGGAATCAAGCGCGCTACCGATGTGATGATCGCTGGTAAGGTGTGTGTAGTGGCCGGATACGGAGACGTGGGCAAGGGCTGTGCACACTCCCTCAGGAACTTCGGGGGCCGCGTGCTGGTCACCGAGATTGACCCCATCAATGCCCTGCAGGCCGCCATGGAAGGCTTCGAAGTCACCACCATGGAGGAGGCTGCCAGAGAGGCGCAGCTCTTCATCACAGCCACGGGTTGCGAAGATATTATCACCAAGGACCACTTCCTGTGCATGAGAGACGACAGCATAGTGTGTAATATCGGTCACTTTGATTGTGAGATTGACGTTGACTGGCTACAGAAGAACGCCATTAAGAAGAGCAATGTCAAACCTCAAGTAGACCGTTACACATTAGAGAATGGCAACCACATCATCATCTTGGCCGAGGGTCGCCTGGTAAACCTGGGCTGTGCCACGGGGCATTCTTCCTTTGTGATGTCCAACTCCTTCACCAATCAGGTCCTGGCCCAGATTGAGCTGTGGACCAAGCCTGGTGAATACGCTATTGGAGTCCACACGCTGCCCAAGAAGCTGGATGAGGAGGTAGCTATGCTGCACTTGGAGCACCTTGGAGTCAAGCTGACCAAGCTGACTCCCAAGCAATCCGCCTACCTCCATGTGCCCATCGAGGGCCCCTACAAACCAGAGATCTACCGCTACTGATGAGTTTCTTGAAAACCTGTTCATTTTTTACACTATAAAATGTAATAGTAATAA
Organism: Hesperophylax consimilis; assembly: GCF_061612785.1. Classification (NCBI taxonomy): domain Eukaryota; kingdom Metazoa; phylum Arthropoda; class Insecta; order Trichoptera; family Limnephilidae; genus Hesperophylax; species Hesperophylax consimilis. Next base: position 9,168,138 of record NC_142839.1, on the reverse strand, counting down.
AAAACTGTTATTAGAATTCAGTCTATGATATTTGTACGTGGGCAAAATCCTTTTGTATGCTTTTTATTTACTATGTATTTTTTATTATGTATTTCCACATAAGCTGTATGAATCCAGCAGGCACCCTTGATTTTCTTAAAACCATCAGTAAATTTCTCTGAAAAGTTTGTCTTTGTTTTGTTGTATCCCACATAACCTGCCTTACCTACCTTTTGTTGTATCCCACATATCCATAGTTAAAATAAAACAGAACAGGACGATTTGCAAAACCACTCACTCATCTGCGAGCTGTTACCGTTGCAGAAACATTAACCGGGTTCTTAATCGTTATATCCAAAATAGGTTTTTTAAAAGTCATACATACCTACCTACCCACTCTACTATTAATAAATTGGCAAAATGCGAATAGGTATTACTTATTTAAAAAAAATACACTTTTATTATCAATGATTGTTTTAAAGATTTCGCTTTCATGCTTCTCAATTTCCTCTTCAAAACAATCAACGCATTATAACTATCATCACCTGGTTCAAGGCTTCCAAGAAAAATATCACTAAATTGTTATCTTATTATCACTACCTCGTGCGTACTGTACCTAGCGCTTGTAAAATCGCACTTGTCATAAATAACTAGCTTGCGGGATTGCTTTGGTTTTTGGCTGTAAAATTAAACTTGTCACAAACCAGTGATGCACAACCCGCATGTCAATTCCATACGGCCCACTTGGCTATAGAGAAAAATCTAAATGTGGGGTAATTCTTGTAAACCTTGGCTGAGAACATTATTTTTTATAGAGTCAAGGTTAATTTACGCTGCATTTCTTAAATGGAACCAAATTTGAGGAACCGGTTTGCATAACACGAAATTAAAAAAAAAAACAAAAAAATTAATGACAATGAGTTGCAATAGAAAAGAAGACATAAAAAGGGAAGAAATTTGCGAAGCTCAAATTTCGCATAACTTTTGCAGATTTTATAACAATTTTACACTGCCCGATGGATAGCAATGGTTTACATAGTCGACACTCTTACACAGGTAGTGCCGTAAAAATAAGAATCCATCCCTGACGGGATAGGTAATTCTTGAATAACTCAACTATTTTTTCAGACCCAATGACCCATTCACGTATTCAGAAATTGTGTTGACAAAATTATTCTCAGTATATCAGTGAATTGACCTCGTTATAAGACTAACAATTATATGAAGATAAGGCTAAACTAAAATATCATTTTGTAATTGCTCGTTATAACCAAGTTCCACTGTAGTTTAAAAAACTACTTATTTTGCATTCATAATATATTGTAAACCCTTGGTATCTATTATATTCTATTATAGAAGTTCGGTATATGTTTTCTTCCTCCATCGATCGGCGGAAGTGGTGTTGCCATTGCAACTGGAAACCCTTCCTCGTTTATACTTCTGTTACGTACAAATAATTGTGGATTACACTATTATCCTTCTGTGATTCTGATTCATGAGAATATGACATACATTGGTTTCGGCAGGCTTGCTGATTTGCAGCAAAAACCAATTGCCCTCGGCTTTGCACACACTATAATTTTGGTAATAGTTACAGCTCTCAGCAACTTGATACAGCACAAGAGAGCAGCATTTAAAAGGCCAGAAATCTATTTTACACGCAGCGTAGTTGTGAGGCAATATAATGATTAAATATCTTTCCTTCTTCGATATTTTCAATCCTGGCCTTCAATCGGAGCTGGCTTTGAGTACAGCCACATCATGGTAATAAATAAAACAACGAAAAAATAAAGAAATACCTTTTAATTAATATAAGTATTCAATATGACACGTATGTTGCCCAAACGGAAGAGATTATAAACCTAAACAAATTAATCGTCTGATAGTTCTTTTGAAACATTTTCATGAAACAATAACCCTAACATAAGTACATTGTACGTAGATTAGTAGAAAACAAATTGATTTTCTTGAGCTATGGATGACTGGTAGTAGGTATACATCCATTATAATACAAAGCTTCACTTTATCCATAGACATTCGAAATGATAGACCAGCCAATCAGGGAAAGAGGAACAAACCAAAGTTGCGCGGGAGATGGCATGACCATCTTCCTATGTGTGATTTGTCAATAAATTTACTTGACAGTATACAGGCAACTCGCAATTTAATATCACTATTTAGTCCGTGAAAATAAAATATTCTTACGAATTACTAGTCCTTTCTACAATGGCCCGCAAATTGCTGGCTGCATAACTTAACTACAAATCGATTGAATATTTTGTAACACTATTTAGTTACTACACTTTTTAAGTGTATTAATTTACCCACCTCACTCATTTTTACTGTTGCTACGCCAGGCGGTATATTTAAAAACGAACATTCAGATCCTGCATAGAAAAATTCCACAATGTTACTGTGCTGCAAACTGCCTTACATTATTTTTCTCAACAGGGTCTAATTATTTCAATGTGAGCTCTTTGGCAGTCAATGTATGACCGATGTTGTGGTTTATTCAAAGCATTCTCGAACCCTCCTTGCGCCTAAAATACGGTCACGTGAAATGATACCCAGATTTCATGTTAGGGCAAATCTATCAATTTGAATGTCTATGACTACCCATACTTTTGAGGTTTAAGTGTTATTAAGTTGGGTATAAAGACATCTGCAGGCCGCCAATTCTAATTATGTATTGGGATGGGGTTTGGAGCACCAAATGAACTGCTTGTGTACCGCTCGTGGCGATCCACCTATAAGTTTTTTTGACGAACACAAAGGCGTTCTCAGTTCACACTGGGATGGCGTCATGTGTAGTTCGTTGTTTTTATTTCTACTCGCGAACCACCAGGCTCTGTCGTCTAGATTATTTTGTGTCTGTTAATTTTGTTCCACCATTTTTTATTTAATTATGGCAAGGTCATAGCAAAATTTACTGAAGCTGATATTTTATATAACCTAATATTTACTCTGGAAGCCTATGCATAAAGGGACTACTTGCAATACAATGGTTAACTAATTTTTTCAATAATATTGTAATTCAACTTTGTTTTTACATACGCTATATATAATTATTTTCGAGGTTGGTTTCTTCCTTTCCCATGGATCGTAGAGAAACAAATGGTTCACAAGCTTCTTAGTAAACTTATTGTCGCAAGAACTTTAATATAAAGTGAGCAACTAATGTTACAGGTCAATACTAACCACTAATAATTTAGGCACACCGCTGTTAGTACTGTTGTAGCTATAATCTCTTCTTCACAAATAGAAACAGATCACAACATAGGTCTCAGCGGCAGGTGAGGTAGCAGACAATCTTTAATATCAATAATTATTATTGTCACAAATACAAAGATCAGAATCATTTTGGGTAGCCTACTGTCTATAAATAAGCCCCCAAAATGTATACCAGCATTTTGATGGCCTATTTCTATACGGAGACATCTCAAAAATCACAGATCCCTAAAAATGGCATTCTAACTATTTTAGATAGCTACCCAATTTTAGGTAGGTGATTTTTTATAAATTAAAATGAATTATAAATTTAACAATTCAACAAACTTTTTTTCGATTTTTTTTGTAAAATCTAAAAATGTGGGATAAACGGTGGAGTGTAGTTGGACTCATTGGCTTTAAACCGCAGAAAGCAATTCATATGTGTCCGTATGACATTAATTAAATGGAATGGCCGAATCGAAAACCATAGACCTGGAAATCTCCATCGCTCAATTTTTTAATTTTTATTTCCCTGCCAAACTAGACAATATTTGAGTTGTTTCTCTTTTGAAATAGAAGCAGAGCACAATATATGCATAATGAAATTGCACCACTAACTCAAAATTGGCATATATGTATCCGTATTAATATTTAGAGGTATGACATTAATTAAATCTAATGTCCGAATCGAAAACCATAGATAGACCCGAAATCTCCATCTCTCAGGTGAGAGATGTTAATATTTCCAAAAATATTTGTTTTTACACTTTATGAACTTTCTCTGCCAAACTAGACAATATTTGAATTGTTTTTCTTTTGAAATAGGAGCAGAGCCCAATATATTCATAATGAAATTGCATCACTAACTTAAAAAAGGCATTTTTTTATTTGTCTCCGTGGAAGTAGGCCATCGATTTGTGACTCAGTATGATAATACATTATAATCAACCTATTCTATTCTATTCTCTAAAATCATTTTCAGTCTTGTAATTTCGCAGTCCTGAGCATTAAGTCTCACGTCTTTGGCACTCAGTTCAACACGCAGATCTATCAGTTCCTGGCGCAACCCTCTGATGGTTTCGTCCTTATTTTCTTTCAGTCCGTCCAGCAACACGAGCAATTGGGCAGTGTCAATGCGCTTTTTGGGCCGCGGCTGCACCAGCTTGCCGATGATGTGCGCCAACTTGGGGACGCTGGCGGTGATGCGAGCAGGAACGTGGCCGTTTCGCAGCTCCTTTAGGGTTTCTACTTTTTCCATGTCCGTTCCGAATGACTCAATCATTTCTAGTAGAATAATTCCAACACTGTAGAGGTCACTCTGGAAATAAAAAATTAACATTGTTCATTCATTAGACACAAAGAAGATAAGTTTTGGGTGTGTTTTGAGTTTTAATATTTAAAAAATGGCATTATTGGTATCGTTGTAGCCGAAAACTTTTTTTTTCGAAAATTCGTTTTTTTGATTTTCAGGAAATCGGTGCAGTGCACTAAATCTTTGTACAAGAAAAAAAATTTCAAAAAAAAAAAAAATCTGTAATGATCATCAATAATGTGTAATTCTTCGAGCTTAGCAGTCTAGCATACTAAAAAGTCACGAGCCGCCACTGCTCCTCACCCGATGAACCCGGGCACCCCTGCTAAATCACCAAAAATAGCGAACTACATGGTGTGACCTATGGCAGAGGTGTTATTTAATAAATGGTTCCCAGGGGTGGCAGTACCCAAACCGGCCTCCCAAATTGTACCTCCCAAATGATAATATAATCCTTTAGGCACGGTGTCAGAAAACTTGAAGAACAATCGGGAAATTGGTGAATCTGCATCATGATCACATGGAGAACCCAAATTTTTTATTTCGATCTAAACATTTTAATTTTTACACTACGAATTTTTTGGGCAACTAATGAGATTAAAAAAACTTATGCAGCCAGGTCTATGTTTCGACACATTTAAAAAAACATTAAAATGGCAATAACATAAATTATAAACATTAACACCCCAAAGAGCAAAGATTTTTTTTTCATATTTGACCAAACAAATTATAATTTCAGACTCGATTTACTCGAAAACGAAAGCTCAAAACAAAAAAGTTATACCACAAAATCGACTCCAAATGTGATGTAGATTCACCAGTTACGCGCCTGTAGGTAGTACGAGTTTCCGGACACCGTGTATTTATGTATTTCTAATATTACATGAGAAGGTGATGTGTATGTGGTTAAAAATATTTTGTTATTGTCTGGCCAGTATTTACACGGTTATAGGTAAAATGATTGTAAACAAAATGATCATATACAAAATTATCATAACCAAATGATGGTTACTCTCAAATAATTTTAAACAAAACGATTGTAGGCAAAAAGCAAATGATTTAAGCAAATAATACAATCAAATGCGCTTAAGATCAAATGATAATTAGAATATTTTTACATAAGGTCTTTTGCGTACGATGAAAACATTGGTTACCCTTTTACACTAAGTTTAGGTACTGGTTTTAGCGTTAAAAAAATTATTACAAACTAGCTGTACCCTACCACGCGTTGCTCAGGCTCAGTCTGTCTGTGCAAATAGAGAAAATATAGCGCGTATTGCTTTTATGTCCAACAGATGGAGCTGCCATTAAAAAAAACAAGTCACAGGTGACATCTGTATAGTTATATAAAAACACGTGTATTTGAATGCGACGTTGTGTCAAAATTTCAAAGCAATAGGTGAAGCACTTTCGGAGATTTAAGATTTTGAACATTTACATTTTTATTTATACAGATAGATAGATTACTTTCTCCTGCACTGATGTTGGTTAAACATTGTTTAATTAAAATTGAAAAATGGTGAAATATACTGTTCTGATGAAGCCTGGTTGGCATTTCTTATAAGTAAATGTTTTAATTTAATTTAAAGTTCAAGTGTTGGGAAATATTCCTTACTTTTGAGTTGCATTCGCCTTCTAACTGTTCCGGAGCAGCGTAGAGTCTGGTTCCGAGAGCCACTCCCTCGTGGGACTTCTGCAGTGGGCACGCCAACCCAAAGTCTCCCAGTCGCACGTTCAGCCCATCTCCCACCCAACCGATGAATATATTACTGGGCTTTATGTCATGGTGGATTATGCCGCAGCGGTGAATATAGTGCAGACCCTGAGTTAGCTGTGTTAATATATCTATGACTGTGTCTATGTACGAACTACACACGCAAAATTGGGGCTCTGCAGAATCGCTTGTAATGTTTGGAGAATACATTAAAGGACTCTCTGGAGCGCTTATGGGACTTTCTAGATTTGTAAATGTCACTAAATTCCGTTCTTCCAGCCAAGTTTTTAATGTTTTCTGGCACAGTGACATTTGAATAAATAGAGTGGCCCATTTAAGATTGATTTGTGACACCTCTACTCGGTACCTCAACTTATTATTACTTTGATCTAGTTTACAAAGAACTTTGCATTTATCAGATGTTTCTGTGGCGGAATAATTTTCTTGCCAGGAATCATATTTTTCTATTGTTTCTATGGTTTTGCTTGCCTCAAAACAAATTTGAATATCAGAATCCTCGGCAAAACTTCTACTGACACTCTCCTGATGGTTGGATAAGTAACTGGATGATGAATTATGTTCCTCGTCTCCTTCCTCACTGCTTTCGCTATCTCCCTCGTTGGCTGACTGAGATTCGACGAGCGGCTCCAACCAGGCTGACTTGTAGGAGACAATATTGGGGTGATCTAGGCTGGCAAATGTTTTAACTTCTGCTAGATGAGTCAACACGGAGTTTAACTCGGACGAACGAATGGAAACCTTTTTGACTGCGTACTCTACTCCGTCGAGTCTATGTCTCGCTTTGTATACTTTTCCAAATCCTCCATCAGCGATAAACAAGAGTTCTTCGAATTCTCTGCGATAGCGCGACCATTCCATCTGGGAGGAGGGAGGTATGGGCCACACTGAATTGTTGACAACAGGCAGATCTGGTCCGCTGGCGACCTTGACTAGCTGCTGCAGGGCCATCTGATATTGATGCCGCATTATTTCAAACTCCCCCATGGCATAGGTTTCATCTAGTAATTTCATATGATGTAATTTTTTGCAGATCGTGTCATATAATTTTGTAGCTCTTTTGTGGTCTTTTTCGAGCATTGTGCATAACTGTTGTATTAGGGATTGCACCAAAAGGCTGATTGGGGTCGAAATACTGGGTATAGACCGTTTTATTAACTCCCCGCCAATTAATTGAGTAGAATCGCACACCTCATTATTATCCATTGAACCTAAAATAAACAGTTTAGTATAAAAATCCAGCTGATTGATAAAAATAATTTTTCGATAAGAGCATTTAAAACATAAATATTTACCTGTATCGAAAGATTCCACTGTAGATAACATATTCCAATCAATTTTATTGTCTTGGATGGAATCCATTGCAAATACCTGTTGTAGAGCAAAATCAAACCTTAGACTTATTACAACAATGTCAGTATAGCTACATTTTTCAGTCACAGTAATTTTATAAAATAATTTCACTGGAAAATAAGAATAAATAACCTCAATTGTGACACTGACAGATCCGTTCCCGAATTTCCGACTAGATTGTTCGATTTGTTTCAAACTAAACTAACGTGAAGGCAGTCGCGCATAAATAAAGCAGTTGGGTATAAATATTAGATGCCATAAATAAACCACATAATATATGCTATGGAAATCGAAAATAGTCGGGCGATCCTGGAAAGCGGGGAAAAATAACTTTATTCTGAAAGCTTATCACTTTGTGATGGCATTATTTATTTTATTAATTATAGTATCACTTAATTATATGCAACCTCCACATGTTTAATGAACGAAGTTCACCTCATCAGGAGTAAGTAAACACTATAGTATAGTATACTTACTGTTTGTGAATGTGTATTACTGTTAGGTTTCGTAAATTTCGTGTTTATGTTTAATGATTTTAAATTTTGTTTTCAGGAAATACAAACACCGGAACTTTACATACGTACATTTAACTCAAAGAATAAATAATTTCTATGTGTGTTAACTCGGTATTGTAACATATTTTTTAATTAATTAATAGAAACAGAGTGAGTGGTTGGACTCGAGTATCTGATATACTTGATCGTGCCATGTCTTCCTCGAGCGTCCCCGACTTCTGCTGCCATTCGCATTTCCATCATATGCCCTCCTTACACTCCTTTCTTCGCTCATTCGCTCTACATGCACAAACCATCTAAGCGTCCCACTCTTAATCTTACTCATTACGCTTACATCAGCCTTGCACTCTTTGCGAATCTTCACATTCCTCAAACGATCATACATGTTTTTACCACACATTCATCCTTAAATACAGAAAAATAATATTAGTTACTGGGATAATATTAAATTTTGTAAAAAGATTACATCCAAAATTAATTTATAACATATATTAAGTTGTTATAAAATTTTAAAAAAATAAAGTAAAGTAAAAATAGCTATGTTTTGTCGGAATCGCATTTTGTGACCATAAATAAACAATTCAAGCTGGTACCTGCTAGTACCTTGGTAGAAGAATTTATTTTTACTTAAAAGCTGCTGCCACACGCAAAGCTCACATCATCAGATAATATAAAGCACAATAGCGCTCGCCATACAATCCCATACAGACCCGACACATGTAAAAAGATAACGCGCTATAAGTGTGGTTCTGAACTTCGCTAACCGAATTTATTTTACGTAACCGCTCCCGACGCGATATTTGAAAAGTTATGCGTCCCCCTCTCCGCCGTAAAAAGGAGAGGGGGTCATTTTAATTACGGAGCTACCAACTAAGTTCCGTGTTCCCTTTGACAGCCATGACATAAGCAGCCTAATAATGCATTTCTTATTTATTATGTTAGCTCATATCGTCATGTGTGCTAGTAAATTTAGAAACATAAAAAAAACTTTATTTGGCAAACATACTTAACATATGTTTAAAATATAAATATAATCAATATTTGAATTTGAAGTAAACAAATTTTCGCCCTTTCAAAATTAATCATATTTTTAACTCAGTATGTTTATATGGTAATATCATTCGGTTTTTTGATAAAGTTGGACGGCCTGATACCTACATAGAGAAGCTTCTAGTTTGTTCGTTTGTTGGTTGTTTTCAATTGTTTTCCTGGGTAATCTGGTTTGCTCTCGTCAGCTCTCGTGCTCTCTTCTCGTTCCCTGCCCTGGTGTTGGTCCTTGCCGCCTTTGCCTTCGACATTTTTGGAAATCGACGTGAGCTTATTTTACAATAATTTATTATATGTCGCTTTCGTCGATCGGCGTGCGAACTGCGAATTTCCTGATTCGACGGAGAGGTTATGTGAAAATTGTGATGTTTTGAATATCCACATAAATAAACGATAAATAATAAACGAACGTGCTCTAAAAAAATTTTGTCTAGACTAGCAACATGGGATAGATTATAGGCCTTGAGTAAACACATTCCCATAGAAAGGGATAAAATACGGGCAGTCGAGTCTTGAACTTGGGTACGTTGACAGCCCCGAGAAATGGATACAAATCAGAAGTGTTGTGTGAAATTACAGTTAATTAGTGAATTCAAATGGTGTTAGAAAGCTTTGTTGTATATTGAATTAAAGTGAAAGATTATTGAACCGGTGTTTGTGTGAAGTGAAAGTGGTTCGACTCAGTGAGAATACAATTAATAATAATGACAATAATAATAATTGGATAATTTGTAGAGCGCCGTTTTGTGAAAAATCACCCCAGGGGCGCTAAGGGTTGGGCGATCGCGATTATAATATAAAGTGTGTTAAATTAAACGTGATTTCGTAAATGTGTAGTTCAAACTAAATTTCTTGTCTTAAAGACATGAAAATAAAAATAGTAGTGATTTCGTTTTGAAACAGAGTGACCGTATATAAAGGCAGCAAGTTTTAATCGGTCTAGGGGGGAATTGATTTGGCGAGATCTATCCACGGAGACCGAGAGCCAGAGGATCGAACAAATTATAAACTCGGGTTCGAATCCCAACAGAGATTAGGGAGGTACAATTGTATTTACAGAATTATTTAATTACCCTTTTATATGCGTAGGGAGGGGACCAAAATTGAACAGATTGCAAGGATTTCGCTAAAATGAGGAAAGAAGCCGATAGGGGGGAGATCAAAAATTAAAGTGATTTAGCTATATAGTGTAACCAGGTAAGCTTCACGCTGAGAATGAGAGATGACTAACTGGGTGAGTTTTTTTATATTATTTATTAAATTTCAGAGGACCCTTTTAAAAGACGGATACAACCGAGATACAGGAACCGAGTTTGCAACGCCTGCAACCCAAATAATCTTCCCATAAAAAGGAATACGCTAGACGCATTGTCAATCAGCTGTGAGTGGGAGACAGGCCAATGACCTTTTCATATATAGGCCGAGAGGCGCGGTGTACAGTCAATCAAAGGGGAAGTTTTGCTAGCGTATGACCTCCCGAATTGAAAGCGATCGGATGCAACCAGACGGAACAAAATGAAAACTTTTCTTCTGTTATTTGACTTTCTAATTTAATACTTTTCATCTATTGTTTGACTTTCTAAGTTACGAATTGGGATGCACAAAAACAAATCTAGAGGCAAAAGAGGGAGATGGTAATCTCCGAAATAAAACTACCAACCGAACAACTTTTCTCAACAGGTACCTTTCGAGAGGTAGGCAGCCTCTTTAAATTAAATGCAAAAATCAAACCAATTATCCGTTTATACCTACCTGAGAGGATAGGTATTCAGTAGAAGTTACCCATACCTAATACACGAGGGTGCTAGTAACCTCATAAAATAAATACTGGAACCAAATATTAAAATACAGACAGTCCTCATCCTAAATTTGGCATTTCGAGTAGACCTTACATATATCTCACATGATAATTGGCTGAATGGGTAGGCACACAACCTATCGCTAAAAAGCAGGCTAAATGTCGACAAGATTGTCGTGTGTTATCTATGTTATTGACCTAGAAAGGGATGTAAATCCCCGACGACGAGGGAGTTACAACGTTTTCTAGAAGTGGCACGTAACTTAGGACCTTACGTGTCACATTTTCGCGACTAGATTCGTGACAAGGAATTTCATGGTTTTCCCCTTCTACACTCAGTAAAGTAGATTATCCTGGAGGTGTTTGAGGTTGGGGCAATTCTGAAATTGGTGATGAGACCTGGTTTTCTTTATTCTGGCGTGACGGTTGCCGATTTGGAACAAGGGGAGACCCGGCCGGCTGTGATATCCAGACACGCAGATATCGATCGCCTTGCTCAAATTATCATCCATCGGTTTTGTTTGGTAAAGAGGAGGAGCCAATCTTAACTTGAAAAAAAAATTCATTTCCTTCCTCTCCTTCCCCTCCCAAAATATATACATGGATGGCGCCGACAACTAACACCATAAATTTATCGTATGTTCATCACACATACAAAATCTAACACTTTATTATACTCACATAACCCTATGACAAGTAGACTCACGTAGCTAGTTTGAAGAGCAGGCGACTCAGAAAAATCAGGTTTATGAGATGGCTTTAAAACACAGCGGTAATGGATTCAACTCACTCTATCTCCAAAGAACCAAGGGATACCACACATACATAGATAACTAGGTTTCTAAACCGAGAAACAAAAAACCAACACAACGTTCGGTGAAGCCTTTTTATACTGAACCGTCACGTGAAATGAGTACGTTCAAGGTCGTACGTCACGTAGACAAACTAGGATGTACACACTTGAAGGGGTGTGTAATAAAGAAAGACGGCAGGGAGGACCTTCCTACCCCGGATATATAAAACCAAAGCCTTATGGAAAAGTTACCTACGGGACTTAAGGAAAATTTATCGTAGAAAGAAGAGAAGAAAAAGTTTGAAGTAGAAAGGGTAGATCATTACAAAATGCACTATTTATGCGCAGATTGTTTAAAATCTAAAAAGTTTATAAATAGCATTTATAATTATATAGTTGGCGGCATCATCATTTGAGGATGAGCTGTCCAACAGATCCAGCAATAGGCGACAAGTATCATCCATTTCGAAAACGTGCTCAAGCTGTCAGTAAGTAAAGTTATCACTTTGACAGATGAAATTATGTTCCTCGGCCGCTCTCGAATTCAACTGACCCCCTCTCCTACCATAGGAAGAAATATTTGATAGCGTCGTGTGTCGGTAGAAAAGATGATGCGCTGTACATTAACTTTTGATGTGAGCTTTGCGTGTGGCAGCAGCTTAAAGCTCTATACACACGTCGGGGCCATTCAGCCCGGTCGCACCGTTGACGCGGTCCAAATTTGGGCCATACGTACGACCAAGCCAGTTTGATCAATGCCACCACAAATAAACCATTTACCACCAATGACACAATCAAGTAGTGTACATCTCCAACTTGTGAATTGAAATATGATTACATAAATCATTTTTCTTCACAAATATTGTAAGACGGTTTATTTAAATAAAAATATTAAAGATTTTTTGAAATATTCATTTAACTAAGGTTTATTTAAAATAATTTGTAGTGAAAAAAGGTAAAAGTTTTTTTTTCTGTAATACCTCCATTTTAAAATGTCGTTTAAAACATAATTTATTTTTTTTGGTTTGACTGAGGATATAACCTTCCTACTCAGGAACTAAAGTCGACAACTCTACCAACCTCGCCAAATGCCGATCAGGTAAGACCGGCATTCATTTCGCATATCAATTTCTATAATGTCATCTGATTTCAGAGAAATGCGTATATGTCCGGATGTGTGTAAGTGGTTGCTTCCAAAAGTTGATAGAATGCATTGTCTTTGACAAAGAGTATCTGCCGAGTTTCAGCTCGATCGATGTCGGGAAGTGGGTTATTTCCACTTGTAAGATTAGCATTCATTCATTACCGAAAACCAAAGTGAAATTCAAAAAGACATACATATGTCTTTAAATAAGAAGTATTTTTTTTCCAAATATACAAAATAAATAAGTTCGTAAATAAAATCGCTTCATATTTTTCTATTTCAACCTAAACAAAACACTTTCGCAGTTTCGCTGAAGAGGCTATACTGTCCGACTCGAGGTCTGAATCCATATTCACACCAAGCGGATTTTGGATTGGGGAAGCCGACCCGGGTTCCGCACACACGATGTCTTTTGGCTCGGCGCGGGGCCATTTGGCTCGTTGGCTAAGTCGTGTGTGTCCTAGTGCGCGGTCGTCAATGTTGTCGAGTGTCGAACTTATTGAGTGCAAAAATAAAAATTAAAAACATTTTTTCAAAAATAGTCCTTAACGTACGTGTAAATAAGGCTTATATTGTCGTCTTCTTTAAAATTGAATTCGTCTTTCATATAGACACGACCCGAGAATGGAATTTTATGTTTTCGTCTTTTCTTTTGTGATTTTTATCTACAATTTTCTATGGATTTCTGACGTATAGTTTGTGGATGGGATTAGAGTTTGCCTTGCTGTCGTAATTCATTGACATTTTCTTAATAATGGAGTTAACCAGTCAGGTTAACGGCCTAAATTCTAAAAAGAAAAAAGAACCAGAGAATCAAGAAAACTTGTGGTACGCTTATTTTTCCGTAATTCGCTATAAAATAGCTATTTGCCATATACGGCTTTTATGTGTCACACCTTTGGCACGGTATAACATCATCGCTCGCGTCAGGCAAAAAGTGGCATGGGAATCTGTCAAATAGATTAGTGTTTTGTTCGGTACTCAGACTCTCCACTTCTCTATTTGTTTTTCTTCTAGACTTCAAGTCGGAACAGTGGTTATGCATAATATCAACTTGAGTGACTCATTCAAACTTATGTGCCACATTTAGACATGTCTGAAAACTATCTAATACTATTACTTCTTCGTTTTCAGGTCTTCTATATTAGAAGAAGTACAGAATCAAGGGAACACCAAGCTTTCGACTTGCAAGAACGTATTGGTGCTAGGTGATAATGAATCGGGGAAAACGACTCTCATAGCGAAGTTACAAGGAGTAGAGGATCCTAAGAAGGGATCCGGATTAGAATATGCCTACATTGATGTAAGAGACGAATATCGAGACGGTGAGATCATTACTTAAATATTAATTTAATTCATCATACCATAAATTATGGAATATCTACAGTATGTGGTACATTTTGTGCAAGTATCATTGGTACATCAACACAATCAGTATGATATTTCTATCGCATATTACAGATCACAACTATATCTACAAATTAAATGGATGCGCTTCTCAAAAGCTTTGAACATCTATCTGCCATGAATATTTAAGTTGTGGATAGTTATCTTTTTAAAATTATCTAGTATTTTATTTGTATTTTTTACTGTACGACAGACAGGTAAGTCCAATTATGGTACAATTTTATTAAAACTAACAATACATGTACATATATTTTTTAAAACATGGTATAGTGATATTAAACACATCTATATCCGCTGGTAGGGCATTTAGCAAGGTCATACCTCTTGTCATGCTATGTTGGGCAATGACATCTGTCCGACCCTGCGGTATACAGAATAGGTCGTGGCTACGATTTCGACAGTATTTATCAGGAACGAATAATCCACAGCATGACAGGAGATATGGGGAAATATTTATTTATTAAATATGTATTTAACTATTACCCAAGGATTGTTCCCATCTATTTACTTTGTAAGAAGAGAAATGCCTTAATTATCCGTTAATGAATATTTGTTGCAGATCACACACGGTTAAGCGTGTGGGTGCTGGACGGGGACCCCGGCCATACCAACCTACTGAAGTTTGCCCTCAACGAACGCACCTTCCCGCACACCTTAGTTATATTAACCGTAGCGATGACGACACCCTGGGGCCTTCTAGACCAATTACAAAGCTGGGCCTCCATCCTAGGCGACCATATAGATAAATTACCACTTAGTAATGGTAAGTTAACAAAGAAAAAGAAACTAAAGTCAAATTAGTAGTTGAGCGCTCTTTCTTTGGGGTCTCATGTTTTTCACAGAAAGATGGCAGCCATTGTGTCAAATGACTTCCTGTTCTCAGCTAACCGGAAGCTCCTCCATGCCTGTGTATGATCTCCCATCCTACAACCCTTTGGGCTTCCACTCGTTTCATGACACAATTTGGGTATATTATATTCATTTCCATGTAGTACTTCTTGCTCCATAGTATGTAACCGAGGAATATAACTCTGATACATGTACAGAATATATGAACACGCTTAATATGCAATTGAAAATCTCTTTGTAGTAGTTGATATTAATAAGAAGTAAGTATTTCAGTTTCCGGAAATGGAAAGTAATGCTTTTTAATAGTTATTTCGTTAAAATTAAAATCGATTGTTCACTTGTCGTCCATCGTTATTGGTGTGAAAGTTTTAAGATTAGTTTTTTTTCTTCTCTTATCTGTATATTTACCATAACTTTCTCTCTTTGTTGAGTTCCCTTAGCACTTACTTGTTTGTGACCCGTATCCGCTCCTGTGTCCCCGGTATCTTCAGCAAACTCACGTATAGCTGCACATCAAAAGCTTCGAATGTGTTTATGAGTTTGCTTTTGAGTGTAGGAAAATTTGCGCAACTTCAGTGCTCCCTTGGACAACAAGGAGCACATCTCAGTGAAAGTAAAAATCTCTTTGACATTTTCCGCTCTTACCCTTTTTTTCAATATGACAAACTACTTTAGTACTTTAGCGGTTTCTTTTTATAATGAAGAATAAATTTCTTTTTAACTAAGGCCCTTTTTCCACAGGGATATGCAAGTATCCGATTTTCACGTTGTGTACTCACATTGCAAACAATTTGTCCCGCACAGTCCGTACATGTCGCTACTAAAATCTCGATACCCGCGTCGCCACCGATCATTGTTCAATTCTCAAAACATCAAAAATAGAAAGCTTTCTTAACCTTTCATTCACAACCAACCAGTTACTATAGCTGTCATTTTTATATCCCGTTCTTCTTCTTTGTTGACTGTTTTGTTCCTAGCATTGTTACAAAATGTTTCACACCGTGTCTCTACTCCAAGTCTCGACGACGTGAGTGGGAACAACCTCGCCTGGCTTATCGCTGGAGACTGGCGTCGCCGACGAGTTATGTTGAATGTCGGCAACATGTGCCTGTGTCCAAACCTTCGTGCAGATGTATGGCGGTAGTCACCAAGATACTTGAATCGCCGAGTATCGGATACTTGTGTATGCCTGTGAAGGAAGGACCTAAGGATGGGTTGTTTCATAGAAGTTGAACAATTCATCAAATTTCAACGTTAGTTTTCGGGTTCCGTGAAAGTCCTATTCAAGTTCTGTTGTGATATCACTATTGGCCAGTCGTTTTACAAAACTGAAGTTATAACAAAACTTGAATATAACCTTCAAAGAACTTAAAAACCAACTTTGAAATTTGATGAATTGTTCGAATTCTCTGAAACAACCCGTCCTAAGTATTCCAGTACTTAGTGATCCTTCCTACTGTTGTCTTTTGCTGATGAACATACATATTGTTAATATTTGTATTAAGGCCATTTATTTCACTGGCGCTGCTCCTGATCAATGAACTATTGAAGGTTCATGATTTTATCAGCTACGAGATTAGGTTTGTCTGCAAATCTGAGGTTGTTTATTACTCCTCCAATGAGATTCCTCCTCAATCCCTTTCTGACAACATCTATGGCTTCTTTAAAAATCTAATTATAGCAGGAATTAAAGATTCATTTGATTGTGATAAGTTTTCCTGCGTGCATCGAGTTGGGACTTTCTCATTTGCATTTCAGTCATTTTTGGGTTTGCAACACGTTTCCTTTTTTTTTTTCTTCTTTTCCTTTTAGCCTGCTATGCCTCAATACAAAGGACTATTCCATCAAAACCGTGGTTTCAGCAATTCCCTCATTTTTCCAAAAAAGAAATTTCTTCACTCATTCGAATGAGGATCGGACATTGTTCCGTTCCTTCCCATCTTTTTAAAATTCACGTCGTTGACTCTCCAGAAAAATGTAAAATAAAAAAATAATAAAAAAAAAAACACATTTCCCCCGGGGATCTCAATTAGACCACCTTCATTTTGCTTTGATGATTCTTTTTAAATATCACAACAGGGATGGTATCACAACCAAAAACTCTATTTACACCTAAACAAGAGAATATTAAAATAATACTGAAGATAATAAGTAATACTAGAAGTCGAGATTTATTTCAGTGCAGAGATTGTAGTACTAACTACCATAATGTATTGCTCATTGCCCAGAATACTTATGGAGGAAAATAATTATACCAAGTCAGTCGACATCTTTAATTTATCACTTAACAAATACAAAAGATTGTTACTGAGGCAGTTTAGTTATGTAGAATAAATATGTACTGTATTAATATATTATTTTTACTATTCCTATTTAAAATCCCCTAAAAAGGGTGTTAATAAAGTGATAAATAAATAAAATATCATTTGCTAACTTTGGCGCATGTCTTATTACAATAATTATTGAAGATTTTACTTTCACTGTTGTCTTTTTCTTCAGTGAAATTGTAATCATGCACGGATTCTCTTCAATGCATTCTCAAGAAATCTGTGTAAATTGTATTTTTTTCCGAATCATTCATTACCGACAAAATCTTAATCTTATCATCTTTATTTTGTATGTGTAGCATACATACATTTTGAAATGCTTTTATCTATGTATACAATTTTGTTTTTTTACAGATTAATTAATCTATTGATCTTTAAAAATGTATTGTTTTGATTTGTTATTAGCCACGTTGTGTTGAACAATATTTCTCTGCCCATATATAGAGCAGATGTCCTGATCATCTAGGGTGGGTGATGGTAATAGTTAGTGTCAGTGGTTTTCTCCTGCCCAAGACCAATTTATCCTTAGGCTTTTACCGCCTTCTTCTATGAATCACTGAAAAAGCTTCACATTGACGTATTAAAATACTGAAGAGACAAATTGTTAGAGTGATGCACCTGGTTCTTAAAACAGTTTCGGGAACGTGGTAGGAGGCTCTTGAATATATGGATATATATGAATTTTTCCAGAACAAAGACAGGAGGCCCGCCACAAGTGCGTGCGCTCCTGGCAGCAGTACACAGAGCCGGGGGATGAGATGGAGCAGGCGGGTTCACCCATGAAGAGGTCTAGCCGCAACCTCGGCGAGGAGTCGGAGCCCGGCCTGGACGGTGAGGAAGGCATGCCTTTGCCCGAGTCCGTGCTGGCCACCAACCTGGGGCTGGACATCGTGGTGGTGGTCACCAAGGTATATTACATTATTACGCAGAATAAAGATGTGGAGTATCTGGAACTTGACTGTGCAGAGGAGGACGATCCATCAGATTGTCAATCCGTTGTTAACAGACTGATTGCCATCTCTAATGCACATGCAATCTGGGCATGCTAAGTCTGCCCTAAAGGTATTTTAATGGAGCCTGCTCAAAAGAGCTAGCAGCTTTGATGCCCTGTGCACCGATGCACACGTGTGAAACTCGACAGACACGATTGGAACATCTGTTGATGTTGGATTCATGAGAGAGCTTGTTTCTTTCTGTTTTCTTCCTTAATATAATCCAGGACTCTTCAAGACCTGCATTAATAAATTCCTTCTTACAGCCTTTGAAAGGATTAAAAGGAGGAGTAGACCCAAATATTTAAATAAGGAATGAGCCTGAAAATCAACTTTTTATGTGCCCTAATATGTTCCTAAATTCAATGATGATAACGTTAAGGTATTCAATATTCGCAGACGGACTACATGACCCCCCTGGAGAAGGAGCACGACTACAGGGACGAGCACTTTGACTTCATGCAGCAGTGGATCCGGCGCTTCTGCCTGCAGCATGGCGCCGCCCTGTTCTACACAAGCGCTAAGGAGGACAAGAACTGCGATCTTCTCTACAAATATCTCACGCACAAGATCTACGGTCTTCCCTTCAGAACTCCGGCGCTTGTGGTGGAGAAGGATGCAGTTCTCATGTGAGTTTAAATCCCTAGTCCTTTTGAAAAGTTACTTAACCCGTTCCTTCCGAGTGGCAACTATTTATTTTTTTACTGGAGAAAACCCAGAGACAGTCACTAATTAACAAGACAATAAAAAACATTATCTGCAGAATTCGCAACCTAATTATTTCTCATAGATAGTTCCATAGCATAGCATATGCCAGAACATAGCAGCCAATAAATAAATAATAAACATTTGATGGATTTCCGTGGTCGAGGGGAAAGGCTCTTGACTAGCAAGCCGAACGTCACAGGTTTAAATCCTGGCATGCGCAAGTAAATTTTATTTGATTAATTTGTCTAATTTCCCAATTTATTAATTTGAAATAATACATAGTATACTTGCGGCAGGTTTCAGAGTGGAAGATACTCTCAGTATTGCCCTGGTGTAAGACCACCATTCAGAATTGAAACATTGCTTGAATTGGTTTGGTGACCAGATCTGAATAGTCAGGTACTCCCCCACCTTCTTATCCCACATCTCCTTCCCCTCCCCACTACCTTCAGCCTCACAACATACCTGTCATAGTCTCTCATAGCTCCTGACGGTTGGGAGCAGTTGGGACTCTTGTGCAGTATTCACATTGAAAAAGTTAAATGACGTTTTTCGAAAATCCAACATTTTAAGGCAGGTTTTAGGAAAACAAATATTCTTCTATGGAATAATATTTTTGCATCGGAAAAAAAACATCAGAATTTCAAAAGTTATTTATCTTTTTTACTTCTACCATCATGTAGAATCACCTTCTGAAGTTGGCGAACTTTTCCCCCGGACACCCTGTATATATGCATATAAGAAAATCATCTTACGGAGATAAATGAGAGATAGTGCACGACATCTATCTATATAAATAAAAATTTTCGTTTTTTCAAAATCTCAAATCTCAGAAATTTCTTCACCGATTGCTTTAATATTTTGACACAATGTTGCATTCAAATAAGCGTGTGTTTTTATATATATGTACCTATATTATATAGATGACACCTGTGACAGGTAAAAACATGCTTTTTTGTTCTGCTCATAAACAGACTGAGCCACTGCAACAGTTGGTGGGGTGCAGCTAGTATATTGATAAATGTTTACAAATAATATTTAGGAGAGTATAAATTAAATCAAAAATTGTAACGATCAATTATAAACCTTGCTAAAAAACAGTTGAGAACAAGGATGCAATCTTAAATGAAAGATTCATTTTAATATAAAAAATAATTTATTAATATAAAATACAGCATGAGATCCCTTAATGATCTTTTAATTAAAATAATAATGACTCAAGGCGTGTCTAACCTCGAAGATATGTTAGAAGGTCGGTCATATTTTACTTAAAAAATAAACATGGTGGTTTGATGCTCAGTTAAGAAAAGATTGTATGTAGAAACACAATTAAATCTTGAAATTACGAATCATTACTTAATGAAAAAATAGGGCGCCAGTTCCATCTTAAGTAGACGAAACAAAATTATCCTAGAGATTGAAATAAAAGAAAGCTAAGAGAATAAATACGGGAATGCATGTTGTAAAATCTCACGAAATTCCGTGCCGACCGCCATTCCCACGGAGCTCTTCCTGCATACGTCCGCTGCCAAGCGCTGTCACCCGAAAACTGCCAGTCATATTTCATCTTCAAGTCAGCAAAGCACGGAACCGCTGTCTGTCAGTATTGCCAGATATGATGCGTCTGCTCAAGACTAAAAAATTAACAGTGTACTTGATTAAGCCGTTACAAAATGTTGGTGAAAATCGTGCCCACGCACGGTACAAAGCACTGCAATTGCAGTTTTGATCTCATGCATTCATTTTGCCTTTGAATATTACTCTACTATGTTACTTAAAGACAAAATAAACATGTCACCTTATCAAGAATGGTATTGTATGGCTTTAACAAAAATAATTTACGATTTTTTTTAATTGAAGTCTTGCCGGCCCGTACACAGAACATAATATATAAACAAAGCATATCGCAGTTGTTTTTTATTATATTTTTTATTGGAAAACAGCTTTCAATTTTCTACTAAAAGTACTGCCATGTGTTAAAAAATATGTTGAAATCTTTCAGGTTTTGATTAAACAATTTGCACATTCTTCTGATTGGAACCCTGACATTTGTTTGCATCCGGCTAATACGGAATGGCTAGTTGTTCTGGGTGATATTTTAAAGTTTATCAGTTTGAGTAAGTCAGTATCATATAGGTTTCAAGTTTTAGAAGTACACGGCTGTTTCTGATAACAAAGCCTTTCCGATTCCGCTATCTTACAAAGCCTTCCCTCTGGGCGGGCTTAATTTGTACCCCTCAACAGCATTTGTATTTTTGAATAAATAATATTTTGCATTGCCATCTTACATTTGTTTACAATACTATATTAAATATATACTAAAACAAACAAAAAGTTACGGAATTTTTACTACATTAATGAATAAATTCAGGACGAGTTTGCACAAAAAATAATTCAGTTGCTGTGGTCAGTTTCAGTGAAAATAACTTTGTATGGGATGGGTTAACAATCAATCTAACCCCCTGACCTGAAATATGTGAATCATTGTGTTATGGAGGTCGCGGTCAATCTGTAACCTTTAACCTTTTCAAGAATAGCAATTCGATTAGGGCAATCATTAATACTATACATGTCATTTTTATTGCTTTTCGAGTCTGTTAGCAAGTCGACTTGGTTTGATATGATGAATTGTAGACAAAGCATGATAATGTTATACTAAACACTAACCAATAGAAATACACTTACAATTTTTTAGGGCCATAAATTTCATGCTGTCCATATCCATTGAACAAATTGATTATATTACTTTAATGAAATTACTTTCTTCAACTAACTTTTCTTGCAGAAAAACCTGAGCAGTTTGGTACTTTTATATGGATTAGTTTTTGGCTCACTGGATGCACCTGACCTAACTTGAGTGCCGCCATAGAGGCGGCATGCATGGTTTGCCTCATTACTTAAATCCCGCCGCTATTGCGGCCAAAAAATAAAGTCTTTTTCGTCCAATATTGTTTTAACTTTTCAATATAATTTAACTGTTATTATATTAGTACAATTAAATAGTAAAAAGTTACGTTTGTTTTTAATGCTAATATTATAATATTTATAAAATTTGTAACATGATTTTTACCATACACTCTACTTTTCTTTTAATGTTAATTTTGCTATTTACTCTAGGCACGTATTAATACTTCTTTTTTTCTTCTCTTTTCTCTTTGCTATATTTATGAGTATTACCTTGATTAAATTTGTTCCTATCTTATTTTTGATATGTCAATTTAGATAAATTGAATTGCATATCCCATTCTTGTATTATTATTATTATGTTAATTTTAATACACTAATGTAATTTATTAAGTCTTGTTTTATGCAAAAGTAAATAAATAAACAAAACCACCTCCCATAGCTATACATTTTTGCTAACACATTTGGGTGCTACGTATCAGTAGAAAAGTTAAATAAACAGTGTTACTTTTTTTTTTAAAGTTGCTAGCGCGATGAAATGAAAAAGATTTTATAACCAATTAGTTTGTTAGGTCAGGTTTGTCCCACCTATACACCACTCGAGTGCCAGCTTGCCAAATTTAGGTATCAAGGTGAAAGCGCTCGAGTGTTTGGTACCCAAATTTGGTTAACATATGTAATTTTTATGGAATGTTCTAGATATTGTTTACCAATGTGGAGATGGAATTTTAATTTCTGGATTAAACGTTATTTATGCACAGATATAATTGGTGTTGTGATAAATGCCGTGTTTATTGAATTTTATTGTCTGATTTTTAATTAGACAATATACAGAAATAGCAATATTCAACATTGCCCTAAATAAGTACAACGTAGCGCAATTTCTGGCTATACAGATACGTATATAAATTTAACCAGTTATTTTTTTATAAAACCTAAATATGGGATGGACAGTGAAATGCAGGTGGATTTATTGGCTTTAAACCACAGAAAGGAGTTAGTATTTTTCCATATTATTATTCGTAGGAATGACTTGGAATGAGAGTGGGCAACTCCCAAACCGAACTCTAAAATGTTTTTTTTTAAATGACGCTCGAACGGATATGTAAAAGTTTTATTATTGGCCATATAGACAAACAGGTTGAAGCATCGATATATAATAAGAATAGTTTAGCCCTCTCATACTTAATTTCAATCTAAAAATAACACAACCTAATGAAGTAATTTCATAATACATCTCCCCGTCGAATTCCGTTGCCTTACTTTGAAAGCCTAGACATAAGTGCAAGTTCTCTACAATGTAAAACAGAGCACAAAGTTATCGCTCAAATCTCATGTTGTAATTTGTTAACTTATCGACCAATAGCAAGCCTGAAAGCGTTGCGTTTTCGTAATTTGTTGCGTGATATATGTAGTTGTTTTGCTAGAAAGAAATGTAAGATTTTTATCGATACGCCCCCTCGAAGCTATCTACAAGGTATATATATTTATAATATTCATATAGCTGGTTAAAGTGTTAATGATAAAGTCAGCGAGAGCCCCTACCTAAAATATTTCTAAATGCCTCTATTTCGTGTTTGAAAAATGATCTTCACAAAGCTAGTCTAGTGAGCGGTGCAGACCAACAAAAGGTAAAAAGCAATGCTTCTTCCGATCTTTCGAATGCGTGATAATGTACTTTCTTTTTGATAAATGTTTTCTTAAACCAACATTTTTGGTTCTGGTTTTAATTTAAAAATTCACAAGTACTGTCTAGAGAATACTTGGTCGATGGGTTGAAAGTAATCTGTGAAGTTGCTTTAGAGATTTTAGAATAAACAACCGGTAACATACTGTGCTTTATGTAGAGAGGTTACAACATCACCCTGTCATTATTTTAATCCTTACAATTATTGTGAATAAATGTTTTTATTAAATTGTTTATTGTTTTTTTTCCAGTCCCGCTGGTTGGGACACCCTGAAAAAGGTCAGCATCCTTTACGAGAACATGCACACTTGCAAACCTGATGATTACTACAGAGATGTGATCCTCCAACCTGCCACAAGAAAGGTATTTGCTAATTTAATTGGTTTGCCTTAAGAGCTTTCTATTTTCATTCCATATTCAATTTTAAAACAACGCATAATTACCGTTTATTAAAAATATTACACATTATGTTAAGTTTAGAAACAATTGATTTTTAATGTAAAGCCCAGTCCACACTGACCCAATTGGTTTTTTTTGTAAATTTCTGTTTATTATTGGGCCAACGTTGGCGCCATCGTGTGAACGCCGTCGCCAACGTTAGCCGGTCATTGATAGTTATTATAGTATGTTTTGTGCTAAAACTTGCTGTATTTGTATTATGTATACAGGGTGTATCGGCACTAACCCGACAAACTTTAACAAGCTATTCCTTAGCACATTTGGAGTAAAAAATGTTATGGGCACTTTGCTGTCCGGTAGCATTTTTTTTTCAATTAAAAACAAAAAAAATTTAAATTTCCACACTACATCACTGTCATTGGCATTGCGTTTCGTGTTCAACAGCTGTTATAAGCAAGTATGTCGAAGATCGTCTTCGCTCTTTCGCACACACTAAATAATAATAGTTAAAAATGAGACGAATGGTGCCGTGCCATTTCGTTGTGATTGTAGAAGTGCGCCAATATAGGTACACACGTGCATTATTCAACGGAATTCGAATAAAATATTTGCCAGATGGGTTTTCAAACTTTGACAAAGGATAAAATAGTGGTGACATGTGGTGAAAATATGAATAATAAATTTTTTATTAAAAAAAAACGTTACCGGACAGCAAAGTGCACATAAGATTTTTTACTCCAAATATGCTAAGGAATAGCTGGTTAAAGTTTGTCGGGTACGTGCCGATACACCCTGTATGCTAATAAAAATGTAACCTAAAATAACGTATTGCTGTATAGGAACTTATATTAAACATTTATAAATAGACAAAATGTGAGAAATAATTAACTAAAAAATCTGCCTCAACACAGGTTCGCCTAGTGAGGCAGGTTATGCACAGCTTAAAATATAGTATATTATGCTATATCTTTATAACACTCATACATATGTATTTACTTTTTATTCTATTAGAAACTGTTCTATTATTGTAACATCAGTTTTTCAACAATGTCATTGTTACTAACTTACATATTTATAGGTATTTTACTTACTAATGATATATTATATATTCTGTAATTTTTTTGATGAAATAAATAAATTTAATTTAATTTAAAATGGTCATGTCGTTTAGGCGGCAAATTGAAAATGGCACATTATAAATCGTTTAAATTTATTTGTCCACATAAAAATAAACTAAATATACCTTCACTATCGTATTTTTTGCCTCACTTTTTCAGGAATAAAAAAAAACAATGAAAATACCCTATTCTGCGTTAGCCATTTGACCTCTTTTTTATGTGAATACTGCACAAGAGTCCCAACTGCTTCTAACCGTCTGGAGTCAGTAAGACTATGGTATCCCTAATTGGGGTATGTTGTGAGGCTGAAGGTAGTGGAGAGGGGAAGGAGATGGGTAGGAGGAAGTTGGGGGAGTAGTTGGCTAGATCTAGTCACCAAACACGGCTAAAGCCATTTCAAGAAACATTTCAATTTTGAATGGTGGTCTTACACCAGGGTGATACTGAGAGTATCTTCCACTCTAGAATGTGCCGCAAGTACCTATACTATGTATTATTTTTAAATTAATGAATTGTGAAATAATAGTACTTCATAAAATAAAATTTATTTACGCCGGGATTTGAACCCGCGACTTTTAGATTGTTCTTCGAGAGCCTTACCCCTCGACCACGAAGGCCGTCAAATCTAGATGGATGTGGAAATTATCGCAGCTAGTTAAATAATTAATCAGCGTAATTCGTAGATGAAAATAATAATTCATGCAATAATCAACGCGACCACTTCCGCTGAACTTGTATTGCGAACTGAGGACCTAGCCAACATTTTAACGCTCTTAGCGGAATGGCTCCAATATCCTTTGATGTGTGCACGAAAACTGACAGTAATCGGGTTGACCGGCCAACGCATGCAACAGCCAAGTCGTCCTGTACACGTTGGGCCAGCACGTTGGCCCAATGCATTGGACGAATGTGTACACGCATCATTAAGTACGCACTTGAATTGATAAAATTTTCGCCAGAAGTATGCCAGTGCTGAATAATTCATAATCAATTCCGGCGATTGATAAACAACAATAACAAATTAATATATTTGTGTAATTTGTGAGTTTAATAATCGAAGTATTATATCCTGGAATAAAAAACTTGTTATTAAGTATCAAAAAATAATCCAAAAAAAAAAATTAAACAATATGAGATATTGAAAATACATATGTATCAGTATTTTATATAACATTCAATTCTGTTGCAGAGTGGGTCCAGTCGCGAAGCAGAAGTGCATGCGGAGGACGAGCAGAGTTTCCTGCAGCGCCAGCTGGGGGCCCTCCAGGGCACGGGGCCCGGCGCTGGGTTGCAGCCCCCCGGTGGCCCCCACCCGCCTCGCGGGGAGTCGCCCCTGCGCTCCGCTGCACGTACGCCCGGCCAGATCAACGCGCAGAGTTCTCCCAAGAAGGTAATAAAGGAACAACAACATGATGTTTTAAAAAACATTGTTTTCTGTATATGATATATTATGTAAGTACTTCCATTGGAGAATACATGAACCCTTTGGGGACGATAAATATTCTACATGTTTTGTTAGTTTGGTCATAATATTATTCCACAACCTAAAATTAATACACGTTTACTTACCCATTTGCTGTAATATCTTTTTGTTCACTGTAGGTCACTAAGCCTTTGGGGTGACTACATTATTATTTTTTGAAAATAAATGGACGGCGCATGTTTGACGAGCGCAGTATCTACATACAAGGTATCCGGGGGGTAAAGTGCACTAACTTTGGAATGTGATTGTAAATGATAGTACATCCTGAAATGCTGGATCACCTTACCCCCGGAGACCTCTATATTAAAATAGAATGGGTTTTTCTACGATCAGTATACATGCGGTATCCTTCTGGTTTCCACCAAGTTGTCATATTGTTGCAATATATGGATGGATGTAAACGGCATGGATGTAAACGTAAACGGCCTGGATGTAAACGGCAAATATGGTCATGACAAAGCATCCAATGTTAATTTTCCAGAATAAATTTATATGTACATCCACAATCAGAATCAGCCAAAACTTTTCAATATGTATTTCTGCAATATTTGTCTCAAGATTTATGCAGGATGGTCACCGTATACTTATGTACTAATTCCTTGAGCTGGTAGTTCCCAGGCCGCCCCTTCAAATTCGGATAGTATCTTTGGAGTAAATTCTCAATAATACGTGTTATGCCCATGTAAATCGAATTGTTGCAGCCGATTACCGCCGCGGTCGGCCCTTCAAGTGTAGTTATTTACAGTAAATTCCTATATAAATACCACATATTTCCGCATAAATCAAAGTTTCGCCGCCGAATACTGTAGCGGTCGGCCCTTTAAATTCGGATATTGGACGTAAATTCGTAAAAATATGAAATTTCTCCTCGTAAATCGAATATTCTCGGCCTTTCAAACTTGGATATTCAAAATAATTTCGAAAAAATTCTACATTCCAGTGTAAATCGATTCAGATATACAAAATAAAAATACTAATTAGAATGGTGTATATCCAGGTAAAAATTATTTTTCAGTGTTTTACCTCCATGGATGTCTTTTAGATTCAGATTTACGAAATTTTATGATTTATTTTTAAAACAAATTTTCGTGCGTGGACTAAAATATATTTCGAATTATCGTTTTTGTGGTTTGTCATGAATTAAAATTATCACTCATTTTAATTGCTTCTAACATCTAAAATAAATAACAAACAGTTGTCACGTCTATCACAAACTTTATTTGTGATAGACGTGACAACTCCATCGCATTTTAAAACACTTGAATCTACAGAAATGATGTTTACTTTGGAATTGCACATTTTAATTCAGTCTTGTGACACAGACCTCTTTCCAGTTGCTAAACTTGGGAGAATGACCTCACCCAACTTCATGATACATATTATGGACATTTTGTTTACCTAATCTCGAGTCGGTGCCACCTCACCACAGGTGTTGGAAGTGATAACCTGTTAGATTTATTTATACTTGTGATGTCATCTTAATGTTAATCATTTTATTTTAAATTCATAAATTTGTTATTGCTATAACACCTAAGATGTTATGTAGTATTATTTAGAATGATTTGTATTTTTAAATGCATCTATCCATAGGAAAGATGATTTTTCTAAAATTACAACTTTATTCAGATTTTATGACTGATTTCGTTTTGAATAGTGATTCTTATCACGTTTCCAAAATTTCAGCCAGTTTGGTACCATAGAGCCTGAAAAATAGAATTTAGATTTTGTTTTCTTGAATGAAACTGAAACTCGGCAGATAGATTCATTCACATTCTATCAACTTTTTTGGTACCACTCATGCACAGACGCAAGCACACACAAGCATTTATCTGAAATTATTATTATTATTATGTAATGAGCAGGCATCATTCTGCTGATGCGCTCATATCTGATTTCACAAGTTTGACAGTAATTGAGTTGTTTTAAGTTTGAACTTGTTGAAAGTCCTTTCTTCTCTCCAAATGTGAATCCAATAGAGCTTTGAATTGATTTATATTTGTTGCATCGATGACATGTTGTGGGAGTTTGTTCCAAGCATCCACTACTCTATTTGGAAGGAAGTGTTTTCTAGGATTAGATGCAAAAGGCGTTTTGGTAATTTTTTTTGAGTGTCCACGGAGATTTATATTTTTATTAGTAGTGAAGATTTCTTGGATGCTAGGGCAACTGTAATGTCCAGATAAAATTTTGAAAGTCTCGATTAAGTCACCCCTTTCTCTTCTTTCTTGTAAGGTTGGTAATCTTAGTTCCTTGAGTCTATCTTCGTATCGTAGATCTTTCAGAGCTCTTGGTATTTTTGTGAAACGTCTCTGTACTCTCTCTAATAGATTTATATCCTTTGCGAAGTAAGGACTCCATATTTGGAAAGCATATTCCAGGAGAGGTCGCACATATGTTTTATATATTTTTAACATCATGTCCGGTGTTAGGTCAAGGAAGGTTTTCCTGATTAGATATGTTAGTGAATTTGCTCTTTTCACAATTCCAGCGATGTGTGGTTCCCATTTCAAGTCCTGTGATATGGTAACTCCTAAGTCTTGTTGTAATGTCACTGCTTTTAGAGGTGTTCCATTAAGTTTGTAGGCAAGTGTAGGGTTAGTTTTTCCAACATGTAGGACAGTGCATTTTTCGACATTGAGTTTTAGAAGCCAATCATTTGTCCATTGATATATTTCGTTTAAATCGTTTTGCAGTTGGTTGTGATGAGTGTGTGGGTTGGCAAAGAATTTTGTATCATCTGCAAAGCAGCTGGAGTCTGATTTTATTATAGTATGCAGGTCCGTGATGTACAAAATAAACAGAACTGGACCGAGAACTGATCCTTGAGGGACACCACTGGTCACATTTCGCTCAGATGACAGTTGGTTGCCAATTCGAACTTGTAATTTTCTCTCAGTGAGGAAGGATTTGATCCATTCGAGAAGTCGTCCTCTTATGCCTAGGAATTTAAGTTTAGCCAACAGTCTATTGGTTGGAACAGTATCGAAGGCTTTCTCGAAGTCGAGATAAATTACGTCAGTGGGAATCCGTTTGTCCCACTCGTTTGTCCAGTAATCTATGTTAAGAATGAGATTGGTAATCGTGGATCTTTTTGGCACAAATCCATGTTGTTTGTCTGAGATTATGTCAAGTTTGATCAGGAATGAGCGTATCTCGTCCACTATTATTCTTTCCATGGTTTTGCAGATAATACTAGTCAAGCTTATAGGTCTGTAATTTGCTGGTTTGAGTTTATCACCTTTTTTGTAGATGGGTGTAATTATAGCTCTCTTCCAATCTTTAGGGAGTTTCCCATCTAAAAAGGATTGTTGCATAACCAGAGCTATGGGATGACTGAGAGTTGCTGCACACTTTTTGAGAACAATAGCAGGAATATTATCAGGGCCAGTAGCGCTATCTTCTCGCAACCCCTTAAAAATATTTTCAACTGCTGATGGAGTGAATTCTATTTCGCATAGTGAACTATCTACATACACATCTTGACTAATAGTTGGTATACTCTTGTCTGGTTCATTTACATAGGTTTTTTCAAATTGTGTTGCAAGGATGTTCGCTATGTCTATCTCGCTGGTAACTGTTTCGTTAGAGAAGTTATATAGTATGGTTGGAGTAGACACTTTCGAGGCAATCTGTTTCGTTATATAAATGTAAAATGGTTTCTGTCCGCTGTCAATCAATTTTTGCTCAAAGTTTTTTCTGGTATTTCTTAGTTGCGACAAAGGTAGTTATTTTTCAGTTTATATTCTCTGTAATACTCATTTACATTCCCCATGTGTTTTCTGGATAATCTATAACCATCCCAGGCTTTCTTTTTCTCTTTAATCTATGCTAGTATGTGTTTGTCGATCCACTTTGAATAGTGGTATCAAGTCTAAGCAAGTAGCAAGCAGTCTTGCAAGTCTATCACCTTTTTTGTAGATGGGTGTAATTATAGCTCTCTTCCAATCTTTAGTTGATAATAATATAATCTATATAATCTTTAATTGAATGACATTATAAAAATTTACATTTATAATTTATACAAAATAAATCTCGGTACCATCCAATCAGGATTTTTTTTTTTAATTTTTTTTTTTTTTTTTCCTGGGGAGGAAGTTTCAATCACCAATAATTTTTTTTTTTAAATTCTTTGAATTTGGCTACTAGCCGGCCCAAGAGATGGAACTATGTCGAAAATTGAAAACAGATGTATTTATACTAAAATACTTTGTTTTATTAATAATTGATTAATTGTTAAATGAAATTTTTCTGAAAATGTAGTTTTTAATGTTAAATTATTTTTGTAGTTGGACGGTGGAAAGATGGTGGTGGGTGGTTCCAGCACCCTGGGCGGAGAAGGTGTCCTGGCCAACTTTTTCAACTCCCTGCTGTACAAGAAGACGGGGTCCCCCGGAGGCCCGGGTGGCTCCCCACGCTCGCCGGCGGATTCCCCGTCGCTGCCCCCCAGCGAGCCGTCACCCTCCCCTCCGTCATCCAACCTCGTGGTGCTGCCCGACAAAGCGGCCGTGCGCTCGGATGCGGCGGCCGAGCTGGACCGACTCACCCGCGCCAAGAAACTCCCTTCTATCGACCTCAACGCTTCGGACTGTTGATCACCTTCGGCGTTGCAAATCAATTGCGGATTTGAAATTTAAAACTGAAGCTTTTATATTTTTTTGCATCATTCATTGGAAGGGAAGCCGTTTCGTCATTCAACTCGCCACTCATAGTATCCCGGTAGCGAGACACAATAGAGACGAAACCATTCAACCATTGATGCAGGAGGGGAGTTGTGTGGTGTTTTGTATTTCAAGCCTTATTCATGTGCGGAGAGAAGGAGGAGTGGTGCGGGAAGAGAGTGCGTTGTGCGGTGAAGAAGTGTTGTTGGTGTAAAGTTTGTGATCTTCCGTGAAGACATGCGAATATAACGTGCGACGTAATCCCAGACTCGGTATAAGATGATGCACAATAAAGTCACTATTTGTACAAACAAAAGTATGATTTACAGAGAAAATGAAAACAGCTTTTTTAGTATAAGGTTATTTGTAAAATATATTTTTTATTTATGTCATTCTGTACTAATCTTTTTAAACCGATAGTCGATTATATCTAATGTTAGTTTTTCAATGATTATTAAATTATATCTATTAAAAGCTTTCTGTATTATTTCCTTTAGATTATCCGAAGGAAGTTGGGCGAGTATATTCCAGGATACTTGACGACAACTGGTCTAGCATTTCATTGGAACTGGATTTTGAGTTAAGACTGGAGCCAGTGGATTTCCTTGCCGATGCTGTTACTTTTTAGTTTTGTTTCCATTGACGACGAGAAACAGCAATCGGATAGAAATCCATTTGAAGACTTCCTCCTTAAAGCAGCTATAGCCTCTTTACATTCAATGTTACTTGGTATAATGCTTCAATTAAACTATGCAATTTATTTATGTTTGAATTAAAATAATTTACTGCTAAAGCAAATTCATTTCGTTGTATTTCAGTGCATCAGTTCCACAAGTGTTGTTTTTGAAATCCCTGTAAATAAGATTTATCTTTTTTCGGAAAATCATTTCCATTTTAAAAATGCAATACATAAAGTGTGTTTGAATTCTTGTGGAATTTTATTCCTAAGAATTTAATTCTGTAAAGTTTAGTTTATGAATGTTATATTTTATACGAATTTTTCTCCATTTTACTATATGTAAATTAAGTGACTTACAGGTAAACGAAATTGTATTAAAAAGAGAATTATATGCTTAAAACATTAACATTTGGGGGCAGTTTAATCAATAATTGATTTTTATCTTTAGGTTTGTTTTCCAATTAAACTGTTTGATCACGCAGATAATAATGCAGTTCTGCAATGCTCAATAAATCACTTATCCTCTAAATAAATCTAGACACTTCAGCCAAGTACTTACTACTTATTATTGCCAGTTGCCATCAAGAACTCTGTAAACAATGGCGTTGACTTAGAAGATCTTTGCTAGGAAGCAAACAAATTGAAATTGTGAAAGATGAAAGTAAATCATAATTAAACAAGAACCACTGGCTTATTTTTGATACATAATCAATTCCACACAAGTAATTTACAATCAATAGTTGTCATTTATCTTTTCCAAAAAGATTGATTGAGGTCATTTTATGTGCTCCAAAAGACAAGCTTGTTTGCCTATCAATAAAATAGGATGTATTCAAATACTTAGAAATTTGCTTTTATGATGAATTGGTAGATGGCGGACACGATAAGGATGAAATCACTTGTATTTATACAATAATTAATTACTGTGTCTTTATACAATAATGTATATAAATATTCACAAAGCGGATATGGAATAAATTATAAGCCTTACACTGGTAATCATAAAATTAATAATTTGAAAGTTTTTTATTATTATTTCAAAATGAAAATTCAAGTTAGTGATAACATTATTAGCAATGAATGCCATCTGCAGTATTAACTTTGTTGAATAGTTTTGCACCGATACTATATTCAGGAATTTGTATCATCTTACACATTTTGTAAATTGCTTCAACTTGTATAACAGAAATTGCATTTCTTTTTGTTGTATGCCTGTCGCTTCTGTTGCAAGAGAATTAAATAATACAAATTTAGCAATTTATTCTGTCAGAATGCTTTAGAAATTGAATCACTTAACAGATCATATCAGCTTAGCAGATAATATTATTGTAACTTTATAGTTTTGTTCATCGTCAGTTTGTTCCAGTACCGCTAATGTATGCACATTATTACCCTATGAAAATACCTTTCAAGAGGGAATCGTCAAAAAAAAAATGCGTTCATAGACACTCATGGGCGCACTTTGCTAGACAAGTTAATAATTCAGTTCAAATTTCTTCGTATAAAATCACTATTTTCTGACAACAAAATGATTTATTTACATATTGTTTTAAAGTTTTTCTTTATTTCGTATATTGTTTATTACAGATGTTTTAGAATTTTTCAACCTGCAGCCCGTTTAGTGGCAGTCGTTTGTTCTCAATAGAATGGAAACAATCAAGGTAATGTATTGGATCTCAAAAAAGCGTATGTTCTTAAATTTGTGACGATTTTTATAAAAGTAATAGTAATATGTATAAAGTTAGCATTTTTGAAACCATTTACCAGCTTAAACTCTATTGGTGTATTTTCTATACTCCGGCTCTAGAAAGGAAACCCTCATCTGCTCTGCTACATTAAAAATTGTTGGTACGACAGAGGAACTGAGTTGCATAGTCACAAACAATGATTCTTATAGTAACCGGCCTTAACCTCTTCTCGCATGACGCCATCACCCGTTGCCAGAAAATTTAAAAACAAAATTGTGGAACAGAGATTGTAAAAGTCTGAAGCTATCCTTCATAAATCAAATCTTCATAAATTTTTAGTTTAATGTTGAACACTGCCCCATTTACACAATTCAACATGGATGAGCATAGTACATCCTGTTTCAAAACATTTTGACACATGCTCTTTTGCTCAACATACAAAATAAATTTTTAATGAAAAACACTGTTTTCCTATGTTAAGAATTTTTTCAAACACTAGAGACTTAAAATTTTTTTTAGATGTTTTTTCATTAGAAAAAAAACATTTATAACACTTATATATTATAATCATTACATGATGCCATCATGCGTCTAGGAAAGTCTATGTAAACTCTCATGGGACTGATTGATCTAAAATGATTGCTAATTAGTGGTTCAATTGAATTTTAACACCTTATATAAATTACTAATATGTATCTGTAAGTACAATTTAATAACCTGGCCATCTTAAAATTTATTTATTTATTTCACCTAAATGATATTTGTCAGTAGCAAATATGTATTTTATTTTATTATCTCGGTATCAATACACATGCAAATGAAGGGAACCTGTTTGACCTGATTTCACAGAGTATTTCCTTACAAATTATATTTACATCTAATTTCTAAACTCCAAATGTTTTAATTTTTTAAAAATTAATAAATGCATGTTTCTACATGATGTATTTGATTTATCATTTATATATTTGTTTAGGTTCTGACTGATAATGTATAGTAGGCAAATAATGGTCCATTAATGCATGACATACACATATGATGCCACATCCCTAAACTCTTAAGTTAGTAATAAAAAATTAAAAAGAAGAAAAAAAAATCAAAAATAAAATATAACATTAAGTTTTGTTTATTTTTTTTTCTAGATTTGATATATCATACGAGAAGAGGTTAAGTTTATTTCAGTTAAGACTTTCCATTAAAATTTATAAAAAAAATTGAGCCACTGAAATTTATGTATGTTTATTTATTGTCTGTTTTCTTAATTATTTTTTATGCAAAAAAACTTTGTAAAAATTCACATTTATACTAAAATAGTATAGTTTTTTTTAAATATAATGGGTTTATTATTTGTGTCTGTCATGACATAATTTGCTAGTATCTACCTAAATATACATCTCAGTAGAATAAAGCAAGTTGTCTTAAACGCTGACCAAGGCTTTGTGATTAGATATAAAACCATCAAGTTGAAAAATGATTAGCTCGAAGGGAGTCTTTTTTCCCTGACAGATTATTAGAACACAATTCAGATCAGTAATTTGATTATTTGAAGATCTCTAAAGTCTAAAGTGAATAGTTAAGAGTCGATTTAAATAATATTTAACAGATACCCAAAGCTATTAAACTAGAGGCCACGATAAGGAGGGTTATAAAATTAACGCTTAATTCCCAAATCAAAATGAATGAAGTAAAAATCCGTGTTATTTTTTTTACGGACTTCTCGAACGCCATATCGGTAATGTTTAGATTACACTTCTGGATTCTCCTATCACATATTTTTATAGCCATATTAATCATGGAACCTATTTTATCAGGAGCAATATTGCTTTGGTAATGTTTATTTAATCTTGGTAGCATCAAAGCTTGGGAAGTGAGAAGATGAATGAAGTTTGTTTACGGTGGCTTGGTTCTTGTCGCTATTCCTTTAGTTTCATCATTTACAAATTTTTATTTGCAAATTGGAGGGACACAATGTTTTAACATTTATCAGCTAATAAGTAATTAATACTGCTAAATTTTATTAAAATGTGATAAAATATTTTGTGTATCATTTATTCCTTATTCCACAGTACCTAGTTATTTAGATTATTAGAAAAACAAGGTCAAAATCTGCTCCATGGATAAAATGAAGACAATAACTGTTTCTTAGTCAGAAAACTTATTTTCGAGTTTTCTGACCTAACTCTTGAATATTTTCTGAAGAATATGAACAGTGCAGAATGATAAAGTTTCCGACTTTAGGTAAGGTATTACAAAGTGTCCTTTCATCAATTGGAACAATATTGACACATTAACCTTTCCTTATCTGTGGTGTGTATTTACTACACATTGCTTCCAATAACTTTAAGAACTCTATAAATATAATAAATTCTGGGTTCAGATTTTAGGTATTCTTCCGTTATACATTTATACACTAAATTAAAAAAGAATATATTACATAGTTTTCAAATTCAATTAAAAATCAGAGTTTTTTGTTAAAAATCGGGAACAAATACACCAATACAATCAACCGTGTGATACGTGTGAAATGACACGCTATTGATGTCCCGCTTTAATTCGCTATGCGGGAACATGAGACATCCACACTTCTGCAGTTGTAGTTTTTAATCTAGATCATCGATACCTACGACCGCACAGCTGTGTCTGTGCCAGCCGCCAGCCGCGCCGCTAGCCAGTTGGCCGCGAACCGTCGTTAGAAGTGGACCCCTCGTACGTTTCTTTAGCATCTGCCGATGGTTTTTTCATGTTTTCAGCAATTAAATTACAATTATTATCACTTTTTCTGTAAAATATAATAAAAATAATCGATTAGCTATGAATATTCATACTTTTCCGATATTAAATCGCTTATTTTGAGATGTGTATTGACTACACAGCATCGGAACGCGTGTATTTTTTTAGCTCAGTAGGGGAAAGGTTAAGGAAAATCTCGAAAATAAATACAAAATTTAAATAATAAAACAATGAAGAAGTTACACATAATAAGACAAACGATTTTGAGGAAATTTAGGTAGAAAAAGATTTATTATGAAAATCAAGCAACACTCAGTATGGGGTTAATGTATATAAAAAAGATTATTTAGGAAAGTTAAGCAACACTCAATAAGGGGACAATATAAATAAAAAGATTCACCGAGAAAGTCGAGTAACACTCAGTATGGGGACAATGTAAATAAAAAGATTAAGGTAAGTAGAAATGGTGTGCAATATTTTGATGCCCAAATCAAGCGTCGAAACATTCCATTATCAAAATATTCTGACAACCCATTTTTTTAGAAGAAAAAAAACAAAAAATTTCTGATGCCTACGTTACGTTCTGTGTGTGGGTGACAGTATTTTAGTTGCGATTTCCGTATATGGGTAAGTTTATAAATATTCAGTATTGCCACATTAATAAATAACATAATGTGGCCATAATATTATTATGGTTGTTGCTGTCAAATGTCAGATTTGTGTTAAAATTAATTGTGCGATATAGAATATTTACCAAATTATTAATATTTTCAGAAAAACATCAATATGTTCGGAAGAAAAAAAGAAGTAAAACCTCCATCTCGAAGATCGGGACAAAGTCTGGCTCAGGTTATTATTTAAACATGATTTATTATTGTTTTATTGTGTTTGGTATTAGTCACCAAATAAAACAAAATCGTAGTTCGCAATCTCACATATTAGCACATGATGATCAAATGAATTACGTTTAGTTACCATCTTATAGTTTGGAATCTCATAAACATTGTGGATAATACATTACTACATTTAAAATCCTTACCTCACTTCCCAAATCGTTTATGGAAAATTAACACTCAAACTCGTAGTATACTATTGTACTAATTTTATATTTGCTAAGCAGAATCGCATGGGTTTCATAATATTTTGTCTTATTAATATTGACATATCTAAGGGGTTTTCTTTTATAAAAATTGAAGTAAATTCAACTGTCTGTATTTCAAAGCAATGTATAGCTTCTTTAAACTTATGTATATACTTACAGGCATTCATTTTCTTTCACTGCTTTTACCGTTTAGTTCTTAACAATAGGGCCAAATATAGAGCAAAACCTTACACTGTTTTGTAGCTATGGTTGTTGATATCACAACATAGGCTGTACTTTTGGTAAACTTGTCGAATTCCGCTGCATGCAGAGTTAAAAACCTAATAGAGACAACTATTTAAGTAGGGGTTTAAGTAAATATGCACAAAATAGGTTTTTGGGGTGTTAGTTTGGCTTATTTTAATAATTTATTCGTATTTTATAACCTTTAAACTTAACTTATCTTTTACCACCTCCCATGACATAAATAGTTATTTCTTGTAGTATTTAAGTTGAAACCAAGTGCCATTTATAATTTTTTTGCGTAATAAGAGCGCAGCGGAATTCAACAAGTTTATCGTACTTTTATATAAGTGAAAGCGGGCCATGTTACCCACAATTAGGCCTGGGTTAAACTGTTCTTTTGCAGTATTGCAATACTGATATATTGGTCTGCTGGTATTAAGGTATTTTTACTGTTTCATTGGTATAATATACAAACATTCCTGTCGCCATCTTTTGCCGACGCTTTCACAGTACTTAAATTAAAATTATTGGGTAGGTGTCGTAGGTCCGTGTTGTAGTGAATAAATATAATTGTTATTATTGATTATTATTTTTGAAAGTGATTTCTTGATTCCAATAAAAATAATTGAACAATACCTTGGAACAGTGATTTTTTACAAAAACGGCACTGTATAGATCATCCAATTATTATTATTATTTATTATCTTTGATTATTGACCAAAAAAGGGTTCATTTATATTTCCGAAACTTCTAAAAGTTTTCCGTAATTACTTTGATACTCTAAATTCGATCAGTAATAGTACTTATCAGCCAATAATAATTTTTAATATAACAGCCTAACAGTCTCAGATCTCAGAGCGTATTGTGCACAACAGCTGTTGGAATTTGGAATGATAATATGAATACATCGCCGACAAACAATGTCAAATATTATACCAATATTGTCGATACTAAAAATATCGGAATATGTCAGATATTGCATGAATACCCTAAGAATACTAAACCCTGAATGCCATCAATATTCCAGTGATATCAATATCAGAACATAATTTGAGGAACAAAACACACTTGTCCCTTACGCTCCCGTGGCAAGGAAGGATAGGTTCTCCAACTCTAACATTCAGAAATCTTTCGCATACCACAAAATAAGTTTGTCTCTTTCGCTCCCGTAGGGCCCGTGGCCCGTGGCATTTGGCAGCCGAGCATTGGCTCTACCGCTTTCACGATTGTATCGTATTCAGTAACACTGATATCTGTCAATCGCCCATTGACATATCTGAAATCTGGCTGTAATGCTAATACTTTCACTGTTATTAATATATTAGGCCCAGGCCTACCCATGATACTTAGGTTTTATTTTTTATTTTAATTTAGTAGAATATTTCAACAGATGTCACCGGAATAAAGAATAAGTCACATTTTAAATCCTGAGTTTTGAGTGTTTTGACCTATACATTCTGCAAAAATTTGATTTGAATCTTGGGTGCTGCTCGATCGCAAGCATGTGCGTCAGCTGCACCGTGGGCTTGACTTTCCAAATCACATACGCGTGTCAGCCACGGGTAAAAATTTATTTGATATAGCTGTTATTTTTGCACACATGTTCCATGCTTTCTAGAAATATGTTGTTTGGATATGTTCCAGTACGGCCTATTCGATGTCCCCGACAACCTGGATGATGTGGGTGCCTCGGACGGCGACAGTGATCTGGAGGCAGAACTGGCGGCCATTGCGGGGGGCGGCGGGGCAAAACTCCGGCCCAAACCCAAGGCCAAGCCGATTCCACAGGCCGACCTTGACAGCCTAGTGGCCGACAGCCTCAGGGACATCCCTTCCGACGAGGAGATGTCTGGTATGATTATTTCTGTTCTTTACACATTTGTGCCATATTTATAAAAAATGTATATTGTATAATGTACACCAAGGTAAAATGAAAGAATGTTACTAGTACGCTGTTGTTCAACCGAGACAAGCTAAAATAGCATAGCGACCTAGTTGGGGGAAGACAGTACTAAAACATACAAAAAAATATGTATTGCTATAAATAATTAATAATGTTTGTGGAAACTGAAATTAAGTGGATAACATTTAACATTATAATTATTGTTTGTGTGAACACAGAAAGTTTTTGAACATTCTATACAGGGTGTAACAGAATGTTGTCTAAGGATTTTAACCAGCGATTCCTGAGCATATTTGGATGTAGTTGCGATTTTGCTGTCCAATGGAGTTTTTTGAAATTAAAACAAAATAAATATTTTTTCATCATATGTAACATTTGAGTAATTGGGTGTAGCCAGCACGGGTCATGTGATACGCACTCTGCAGCATGCTAACAGAGGAGAGAGTAGTGTGATCAGTGGTGTGTGAAAGAAACACATTATTTGTTGATTTTTATTGAAAAAAAATCAACCCGTAATAACAAAGATTTTTTTACTATAATACATCTATTTTCAATTTTCGTCCTAGTTGCGCCATCTCTTGGGCCGGCTGGTAGCCAATGTCAAAGTTTATTTTTATTTTTTTGGTTTGACTGAGAATTGAACCTCCCTCCCCTGGGCCTACTTGAGTCAAAACAGCTAACTCTAAGCCAAATTATAACTGGATAGTACTGACACATATTTCGTATATTAACTACTGTAAATTTTTAAATATAATGTCATCCAATTTCAGAAAAATGTGCGCGCGTGTGTATGAGTAATTGCCACCAAAAGTTGATAGAATGCATTATCATCTGCCTGAGTTTCAGCTTGTTCGAATGTCGGGAAGTATGTTAATTTCCATAAGAACCCATTTCATTAATTCATTTATTCATTCAGTCAAAAAAACAAAATTGAAATTAATATAGATGTATTTAAAAATGAACACAGCAAAATGACATCTACATTTTTTACTCCAAATATGCTCAGGAATCGCTGGCTAAAATCCTTCAGATACGTGCTGTTACACCCTGTATACATAACAATATCAACATTCTCTACTGAAGCACTATGGATTCATAAATTTACAGGAACAAAGATTTAAGTAAACTACAAAAAAATTTCAGTAATTACTTATTTCCTTAACCTTTCCCTTACTGTGCTAAAAAAATCCACACGTTCCGGTGCTGTGTAGTCAATATACATCTCAAAATAAGCGATTTAATATTGGAAAAATATGAATATTCATAGCTAATCGCTTATGTTTATTATATTTTATATCAAAAGTGATAATAATTGTAATTTAATTGCTGAAAACATGAAAAAAACATCGCCAGATGCTAAAAAAACGTGCGAGGGGTCCACATCTAACGACAGTCCGTGTCCGACTGGCAGGCGGCTAGCGGCTGGCACACACAGCTGTGCGGTCGTAGGTATCGATGGTCTAAATCAAAATACAACTGCGGACGTGTGGATTTCTCATGTTCCCGCGTAGCGAACTAAAGCGGGACATCAATAGCGTGTCATTTCCTCGCACATTCTTCGCGTAGCAGTATCACACGGTTGATTGTATTGGTGTATTTGTTTCCAATTTTTAACAAAAATCTCTGATTTTTAATTGAATTTGAAAACTCTGTAAAATATTATTTTTAATTCAGTGCATAAATGTATAGTAGAGGAATACCTAAAATCTGAACCCAGAATTTATTGTATTTATAAAGTTATTAAAGTTATTCGAAGCAATGTGTAGTAAATACACACCACAGATAAGGAAAGGTTAACCGCTGCACTTTTGGGCACAGATTATGAAAATTACACTTTGTTTCAACAATTACTATGAGAAACAACTATTTTCATGCACAACATGGGTTATTATGCGTATTAAAGATATTATTTTATAAGGTAAATTTTGAACTCTGAAAGTATAAAAATGGATTTATACTTCATCTTTTACCATCTATCCTGGCGTAAATCGTTTTTTCTTGCAGTAATTAAATTGAAACGAAATCTAATATCCATGATTTGTGCCTATTAAAAGTGCGGCGGTTAGGAAAATATTTAACAAAACTTCTTAGTTTGCTCTTTTAAAGGCACAGATTTGCAGTAATTTGAACTTTGCGTGGGGCACATTGATTGATTCAATTCACAAATTACTATTAAAGTTACTTTTGAAAATGCTAGTGAATGACACAGACGTGTTGAAACCGGTAGCAAATTATATAGATTAAGTAACAAGTATATGTCTATTATATAAAGTTGATTGTCACGAGCGGGCGGACGGCGTGGATTTGATTTGTATACAAATGTACAGTTTTATTCCGAGATTGATGAAAATATGCACACTTAACATTCAAAACAAGAGGAAGGTCACTGTCTAAGTATGATTATGAAAAATTCTGTGTGAAGCCCGAGCAATGCCAGAGAGTTCTGCTAGTTGTAAAATAAAACTCTTCTTAAACAAAATGTCTGGAAACTGTAACATCGTTATTTCCGAGGAATACAAAAAAACAATTTATCAACTCTTAACAAGTAAATTGATTGCATTAGGCAAGATAACACAACTGTGCATCCTGATTGCATACTTGATATGAATGCATCACTGTAGGGTCTTGTGTACTGCCGATAAACTAAAGTGTCTAGCAAAATTTATGAAAACATCTAATGATCATAATGATCTTTGTGTTTTTAGTTATCCCAGCCTTGGACCTAAATTATTCGGTCGTGCTGCGGAAAAGATGAAATGTAAGTAATGTTCGATATTTTTTTTTAGATGGTGAAGATGACCCTGACCTTCTAAATGAGCTCTCGGAGCTGGCGGATGATGAGCCCCTGCCAGAGGCGCCCCCGCGGGTGTCCCGTCCCGCCCCCCCTCCCCCCGGAGGCGCCGGGGGTGCACTGGTGGCCCTGCTGCAGGAGAGGATACAGATGTACACGCAGGCTGAGCAAAATGCCAAGACAACTGGGGAAACTAGTCGTCTTAGGAGGTACCTTTTTGACTAACATTTTTATTTTATAAGTGGTAATAGGAGTGTTTATGATATTCTCAATCCATGACGCTTGATCCCCCCACAATTGATCCCCTGAGCAGTTGGTCCCCAGGACAGCTGATCCCTCGGACACTTGATTCAACGATTATTTGACCAAAGGATTATTTCTGTTTTACTTCCTCCGTGGTAATATATGTAGAGAGAATAATACCCGTGAATAATAAAACATCTAATGTCGTTTATTGTGCAGCGGTTATATCCTATTTGCTATACATCTTTATAGTTGGCAAAAATATTTGTATTGCAGATTTCCACTCAAGACGCCTGCAGATATAAGTATATTGACTTTTGTTTTAATGCATCCGTGTATTCTCCCTGCATTCACGTTATCAGGGAGGACAACAAAAATAATTGGGAGATGAAGTTTCCGAGGGATCAACTGTTTGGGGATCATCTGTCGGGGGATCAAGAGTTGGGTCACCGTATAATAAAATTGCAATGTTTTATATTGTGGTGTTTATTTATTGTAAGGTTCAATTAATAACATTAAATTTCATAATTATTCGTATCACTCGAATTGTTTCAGATTGACTCGTGGCTTGAAAACTCTGAAGGACCAACTGAAGCAAGCCATGGCCGGGAAGGCTGTGAACGAGGAAGACATCCCCCCAGCTGTCAGCATCACGGTGCACCCTGCCCCACCCCCAGGTGCTGTTGCGGCTACTACGGAAGAGCCCCAGGCAGATTTACCAGCTCCAATACAACCCACTGTTGTGACACCGGAGAGTCCTAGACTAGTAGAAGAACAATCTGACGCTGATAGCCAGTTATCTGATGAAGCTAAGGCAACTCTGAATTTATTGAATGGTAATACAATGTAAATCATTAAAATTGTTTAAAAAATCAATTTTCAATAAAGTATTGGTAGAGCATGAAACAATTTTTTTATTTTATATGATTTTATTTTTTAAATTTTAGTTTTTTAATGTATTATTTACTTAATTTCATCTTAAACTGATTTTCCTAGATGCAGAAATTAACAATATAACATAGAAAAATGTTGTACAAAATAGCCAGACTTTGTTCAATAGTAGATGTTGCAGGAGATAAAATAACAAACACCTTTTTCCAGACCGTAAGACTCAGTACAAAAGCGCCGCTCTATTGGCCAAGAGGAACGGGGACAACGCCGCGGCACTTGCGTACATCAAGACCTTGAAGCAGTTTGACCGCGTGATAGAGGCAGTGCGCGCCGGGCAGACCGTAGACCTCAGCAACATGCCCGGGCCCCCCGGGGAAGAACCCCCCGCTGCCGCCCCCCCACCCGCTCTACCACCCCGCCAGACGGAACATCTACAAACTTCTACAGGTAATGGCGGATTAGCATTTTTGAAATTAATTCCATTTATTCATTTAATTAACCAAGGCTTCTTAGTAATCGTTAAGTACTTATTCAAATGTTCATAAGTGTCATAAAATGCTGCTTCCAATATGTTTAGGCTTAAGAATGTAAATCTACAATGTTTGCAAAGTCAATTCACTAAAATACCAAGAGCTTTGAATGATCACCAGTATGAGGATAGACTCAAAGAACTAAAATTACCAACTTTTGAAGAAAGAAGAGAAAGTAGTGACTTGATTGAGATTTTAAAATGTATATCTGTTCATTATAGTTGCCCAAGATATCTTTATC
Source organism: Hesperophylax consimilis (assembly GCF_061612785.1). Lineage (NCBI taxonomy): Eukaryota > Metazoa > Arthropoda > Insecta > Trichoptera > Limnephilidae > Hesperophylax > Hesperophylax consimilis. Next base: position 9,123,703 of record NC_142839.1, on the reverse strand, counting down.
TAATATTTTCGAGAAATCTTCACCATAAACACAAATGTAAATCTCCGGGGACACAAAAAATGAACACAAAACCTTTTGCATCAAATCCTATGAAACAATTCATTGCAAATAGAGTAGTGAAAGCATGGAACAAACTTCCACAACATGTCATATATTATTATTGCTAAATTAGATATGAGTGCATCGGCAGAATGTTTCCTTCTCATTAACTAATAAAAATATTTAGTTTTTTTGCTTTACTTGTATTTTACAAATTTCATTTAATGGTCTTCTTAAATTTTCAGAAGGATCCCCGGCTACTCCTGATGACTCGGCTCCGGAAGGACTCATCACAGCCTCCACAGTAGAAGAGGCTTTACAACAAAGACTGGATCTTTATAAGGTTCATTATTTTAAATCCAGCAACAAATCTTATTACCTACATAGTTTCCGGACAGACCTGAGAGAATGAATATCAGACATTTGAGTTCAATTTGCCAAATTATTTAGTAAAATAAAGTAATCTGCCTTTTAGCAACAAGAGGCGGCCGCTAAGGAGGCCAGCAACTCGTCCAAAGCCCGGCGGATGGGACGCATTGTGAAGCAGTTTGAGCAGGCCATGAAGCAGCACCGCGCTGGCAAGACCATCCCCTACGACGAGCTGCCCACTCCCCCGGGATATGCCCCCATCCCCGGAGCCCCCGCGCCACCCGCCCCCGAGCCAGAAGCGGCCCCTCCACCACCAGACACGTCTGAGGTGATTGAAAAACTAATGTTTTATGTATCTTATAACGTCTTTCATTATTATCAGCAGCTTTTAGTTGGAGAAGACCACTGACTTGATTACACATTTCTAACGTTAGCAAAACATGGCTCTACTCTGAAGGTGTGGATCTTTATAAAACCCTAACTGCACCACTTGAAACTTGTTCAAGATATAACTCATTTTGCAATTGTAGGAATATGTAACTACAAAATAAGTCAAATTAACAGTATATATGTTCATATCGTCAAAAAGGATAAAAGAGAGACATTTAATTGGGTTTTAATGATAATTAACAAGAATAAAGAAATTTGAAAAGGAGCTACAACGGCAGATATTTTCACTAAGCGTAGCGACCCGTTCGACTGCTAGTCAAATAACCTACCCACCAGCAAGTCTAACTTGACAATAATGAACATTCCTCTCCAGGCCCCGACGGAAGACGCTCCCATTGCAGGAGAGGCAGGGGGGGCAGAGCGCCCCGGCAGCCTGGCCACCGCGGGCCGGTCCAACTCAGTGCGGAAGATGGGTAACCACTTCGGCACGGGACTGGCGGGGCAACAGCTCAACACCCTGCTGCAGCGCCAGAGGGAGTTCAAGGAGGCAGCGCTGGAAGCTAAGAAGAAGGGTATGTATTATCACACCATCTATACATATTTATTTTATAAATATTATAAAAGAGTACTTTAATTGATTCTATCAAAAGTTACCAATTTTTATTAGAGACAGACGATTCAAAAATATACCACGAGCTTTGAAAGGCCAGCATTATGAAGCTAGACTCAAGGAACTAAAATTACCAACATTAAAAGAAATATGAGAAACGGGTGACTTGATTGAGACTTTCTAAATTTTATCTCGACATTATAGTTGTCCTGGTATTTAAGAAATCTTCACTAACATCAAAGATGTAAATCTCTGTGAACACAAAAGAAAATGAACAAAACAACTTTTGCATCCAATCCTAGGAACCACTTCCTTACAAGTAAGGACAGCAACGCGTGGCGGGGTATAGCTAATTATTGATAAATATTGAAGTCATTTTTACTGGTGTTGTTTGTTTGAAATGCCTCTCAATGGTCATTGGTTGGTAAGACTGTAGCTAATACTTATACAATTCTATTTATTGCAGGCGAACTAGCAGAAGCTAAGGAGTACCTCAGGTGTTCCAAGGGCTTTGACCCTCTGATTGACGCTGCGAGGGGCGGGCTGCCCGTGGACCTCTCCTCTGTTCCCATCCCTCCGCAAGCCAAACGCCAGTTGGAAGATAGGTAATATCCTACACCAACACCAATAATAATTCACCGGCACCTGTACTCTATTAATTTAATCATTGTCATGAGATTCTAAACATTTTCTGCTCTTTAACTTTTAGACCTCATCAGCCTTTGGACTGCTTTAAGTAAGAAGAAATAGGGATTCTCTGACTTAAATCTCACATTAGGCAACACACTTTTTGGACATTTCTTGTCAGTTAATTTTTATAAAATATCTTATTATAAACCCTTCAATTTGTTGTTTTAGTTAAAACTGTTGTACATAAAGTAACTCAGTTGCAGTGATAGAATTATTGACCCAGTGAATTCAATGTCAATTTGTTAGAGTTTGGTTTGTAATTTGATCTCTGTATTGGTGTTGACTAGCTATGACATAGTTAACTCGGAGGACTGCAGCACGGAGGAAGATGGTGGGGGCATGCTGGGGCGCCTGGAGCAGCAGCTGGGGGAGCAGCTGAAGATGTGCCTGGAAACCGGGGAGCATCACAAGGCCATGGGGGATGTGTCAGGGGCCAACCGCTTCCAGCATCTGGCCCTGGCTGTCAAACAGGATATCGACGTTGTGAAGATGGCCAAGAGGTTCTTACTTTATAATTGTCTTTAATACATATGTACATACATTTGACTACAAAGAAGAGTTCACCATGCTGTCACAACTGCTGATTCTTTTTCAACTTGGCTTTGAAGCATATTGATGGTGAGATGAGAGATCAGTTTGTTTAGTTGCCTGCCGTCGACTTTTTTGTTTTTTACTGCTGGACTCACAAAATAACTTTCTGTGATTAATATTGTGTTACTTATTTCCAGACTAGGTTCAAATTCTGTGAAGTTCCACTATGAAAACAAGCAGTTCTCCATCGTCCAGTGCTGCACGGATCTTGGAGATAACGATTTGGAGCTGACCGTAGTTCGAGGCATCAGCTACACTGTCCCCAATCCTAAGGATATTGACACCTACGTCAGATATGAATTCCCATACCCACAGGTAACAAACAACTCAAGCCAACAATCATTTAAAACTTCTTGATTTACAGAACGATTGACAGAAAGGGTCTTTTTAAATTTGTAATTATGATGAATGATTGATTGATTTTTTGTGCCTTAGGAGGAGCCAGTATCTGACAAAACAGCCCTTGTGAAGGATACCAATAGTCCAGAATACAATGCTGTGTTCACAATCCCCATCAATAGAACAGCCAGACCATGCCTTAGGGTGTTCAAGAGACAAGCTGTTAAATTAGAAGTTTACTCCAGAGGGTAAGAAAGTTAAAACAATTAACATAAATAATAATCTCACGCTAAGCTGTTGTAATGCAGAGCGTACATTCACTAAAAATAAATTGTCCGCAATATTTTTAATCGTTAATGTAATAAAATTCAAAAGACAGGCCTAACGTAACTATAAATTGTTTTCGCTTATCAAAACTGAACAAACATTAAGTTAACTAAAAATTTGCTATTCGGTGGGAGATTGAGCAAAGGCTTTCTCAATTCCACTTCATCATTTGACTGAGCTTTTGCTCAGTTCTAAGAGACGACGAAAATTGTGCATTTGAGTCTACTTTGAAGTTACCGGTGACTTGGTTTTGTTTCCGAAAGCAAATGTAAAGTAAGTAACAATAAATGTAAGTAACCTGTTGAGGAAATTCTAATTTTCTATTGTTTTTGATTATTACATTGTGTATGTTCACAGTAGTATTCTGCCGTGGTGAGTAAAAGCGCAGTATGTATCTTGCTCGTCGTTCCACGGGCCTTATCTTGCTTACCGACACAAGCAATCGACATAAACCAAAAGCTGGAAGACCGAAACGGAGACTGTGCAGAAAAGTTCCACACTGAACTGCGCTGCAGACCCTTTTACCTTACTATGTATAGCAAACTTAATTGTCTTGCAGCATTCGGTTTATCTTGATTGCTTACCGACCCTTGGGACAAGATGCTTCCTTGAAAGTCTCAAGGAAGATACTGCGTTTTTACTTACCATGGCAGTATTGGTGAATCAAAAGTTTTGGTTTACATAATACATATTCATATGACACGCAAGTAAAATATGAAACATTGTTTGTCCGGGAAGAATACCCTTCTTAAATGCTGAAATAATTATGATTAGTTAAAAGCCCTTTTAACTTGCCTGTAAGTTTATTGGAGAAATGATGTATGCATTTGCTTACCAATTTACGCTTACCTTGCAGTATACTTATTATGCATATTATTTCTACAAATTTCTTTCTGGAAGCTAATCATCGTTATTTCTTTTATGTTAATGTGGTGGTCGGTTGCACGAGTCCTTTGGGAATGGATGTCTGAAAGGTGGTGGTCACTGCATACATTTTAATGACTGTATTGGGAAAATTCATCCGTCGCTTTCATATATCACAACTTTTCATCATTTATTTTATTAAAGTAAAAGCACTCTGTTTTTCTCACACTGATTTTTTTTATAATCTCTCAAAATTGGCACTTATTGCTTACTATTTTTTGCACATACAAAACCTTTATGCATGTTGTTTACATGTTTTGTTAATAGTTTTTAGTTCGTTCATAGCTAGATTCATTTTAATGTTGTTTACACACAAAACCCTTGACGAATGTCAAATGTTTAAACTCTTGAAATTCAATAATATTATCTATTTCATTGATCAACTTCTTATAATAATCTTAGTTCTGTTTTAATATTTTTCCAAAATTTCTTCTATTTAGCTTCCAGGAAAGCTTTATACTGGCCTTTAATATTTATATATATTATGTAGCTTCAAAAATATGTTTAATGTTATTGCTTAAAAATGGCTTACAGCATAAAAGTTGACAAATGATCTTTCTTGCTATTAATTTTTTGTCCTTCAATATTTATATTGGGTAAAGCACCCAGTGAGACCAAATAATGCCCATTAGCAAATAATGTTTTAAAATACATTATTACCAAAAAAAAAACATATATATTTTGATTTTGCATTAAGTACTAAATAATTATACATACTAATAATTCACCTTTAGAGAGCCATAAATCTCTGATTACCTTTAAAGTACCTTCAATATAATTTGTAGCTTTTTGATAGAAAATGAATACATATACCTTCGGACAAAGCTTTAATTTATTTTATTTATATGAATTAGCTTCAATATACCTATCTTCTAATATATCTTTTATTATAACCACTCGAGCAATAAAAGAAAAATGCTTTGAGCGGTAAAGGTTTCAGGGTGTTCAGTATTAGATTCGGCCGCGCTTATTCCAAAAATCATACCATGAATTCGGAAACATAAATGTAAACTGCTTACTGTGGTTTACAGCACATCCCATATTTTAAAGTTTTATAATTTATTTATTTAAATGAATTTGCTTAGTTCTTTATCTTAGTAACTGAAATTGCCCTATCTTGTACTTATTTGGGGAAACATTGAATACATATTACTATTTCTTTTTGTTCTCATGGTTTTTTGGAAATGGCTGTAATCACAGACATTAAAATATATAGTTTTTAACTTGTAAACAGATGTTAATTTCTTCTTCAAATTTTGCAAATTCACTTTGTGGCACCATTTTATTAATGTTAATTTTTTTAAATAATTTAAAATGACTAGTGTCTAAATGCCTAGAATATTCCATGAGAGGAAAGTCAGTGATGACTTTTAGATAGAAGCTTTCAAGCTAGCAACTAATCATATTAGCTGATTGCTGGTAGTTCAAAATAAATTCATTTTAATTCATCAAATTTGGGCAGATATCGCTCGAGTGGTTAAATAAATTGTATGTAGCTCATTAATCATTAATCAGTCACGGGGCCTGGGTTGGTTTGCCGGTGTATGTCAGTTGGCAGTTGGCAGTGTAAGCTGCGTGAGGGATGAATGTGTGTATCTGTTGTTAGGTGTTGCGGCCGCCCCTGCAGTTGCCCCTTCCCTTTTTTCAGTGGCTTCTTCTCCCGAGACTCGCTGCTCGGGACCATCAACGTGAAGCTTCAGCCGCTGGAGACGCAGACCGAGCTGCATGACTCCTTCGATGTAAGTTACCAATCCATTCATTCATTAAAAACTGCATGGCTTTTTGTACTTTTTTTATTTCACATAATAAAGGTATACTGTTGTTGCAAAGGTTGAAGACGTGTTCAGTGTTGAAATTAAACTATGTAATATTTTAAGTTATCTTGATTAGTGCGTTAAAAATATGTAAGTGGTAGACTGACTGTGAAGCGCACGTCGCTGCCTTTTATATGTTGCCGCCCGTTACGCCGATGTTTCTAGCGGTCGCCCAGTACCTGCATGAACAGAGCGGTAGTTAGGTAACGGCCGAAGTGTCCATTAGGTAGGACGGCCTAGGTACTGTAGCACCTTAGCGCTTGGTACTATGTACTACAGTAGTACCCGACACCGTCCGACTCGAGTAGTGGCGTACCACTACATGGTTATTTACCGTCTCCCTTTCGACTACCCGACAGAGGTCTTTCTTTACCAACCCCATCTCTCTGAGGGGTCCCGCTAGCATTGCAGTAGTTAACAAGTATGGACATATTGTGACAACATTCTTCTATAATGAAAGATATTTTCAGTATCACTTGTAATGGCTTTGGCTACGTTTTGTGAAAAGGTCTGAATATCGAATTACTCCCTAAATTGGGATGCTATATTTTGGCAGCAGGGTGAAAGTCTCATTAAAAATAAAAAAAGTAAAAAAGCCATGCAGTTTTTAAATTAATCATGATACAGACCTACCTATTAATCACTTTTGGCTTGACATTATGTGTGCTCATAGTAATGCATGTACCTATTATAAATAATTGGATGATTTCAGTTGATGAACGGACGCAAGGTGGTGGGAGGCAAACTAGAGATAAAGATCCGAGTGAGGAACCCCATGCTGACCAAGCAGATCGAACAGAGCACCAGGAAGTGGCTGGTGATCGACCACTGATGTCCCCCCCCTCTTCTCCGAGTTACCTCATTATAGTCCTCGGGCAACAGGACATATGATGGATTGTAGCAATGAACAAATCTCCGGAACTCGAATTACAGAGATCCCCACATAAACACCAAATTAATCGGATAAACACCTGGGGGTAGTAACTAAGGGCGCACCGGTTCTCAAATTAATCACACATTGATACAGTGGTGTAGAAAACACCTGTTTTCCTGGTCAGCTGCCCGAGGCCCATACCAAAACATTTGAATCCAAAATTTTTTCAGTTGTTCATTTGTTGTGAAGGAGTGGGTTCTGGTTAGCACTATTAGCACGGAGTTTATCGCTACGCCATTGGATAGATATTATTTATTAGTTTTCAACCTTGTATGATATTAGTAAATGAGGAAGGACTTTGCTAGGCTTGTGGTGCTTTTTAACGCCATTTCCTGATGGGAAATTAAGTAGTGCTTGGCACTTTTATTATAAAGATTGCTTTTGTGAATTCTTCTCGGGGATAGAATACACTATGCCATTTTTGTATTTTTACAAAAAAATATTTAAGTACATATTGATAATTTTTTCAGTTAAAACACGATTTTTCGAAGTGATGTGTCAGCATAATATTATATTTAAAAAATTATTAATAAATTTTTGAAAAAAGACAAAGGCAGTGATTTATAATTTTTATTGAAAGCGAATTGCAGATATGATTTTAATAGGGTTATCCCTATTAAATAATAATGATAGCTGGAAGTCTGCCTTAATTATGTACATTATACTTTCTTGAATACCTACATATTGTTTAATATTACATATTATTTATATAATGTTCATGCCTAAGCAAAATCACACCTAAAACAGTTTTGTAAGTTATCGATAGAGGTCCCTGCTTGCTCCAATATCTACTCGCCTCTCCAAGCTCAGTGAGAAAGTGCTGTTCCAAAAGGTATTTTTTTCAATTCAAAATTTCAAATATGTTTTCATGTACATATTTTTCAAAGGATACATTTTTTGGGATAAAACATAATTGTTAACTTCAGAACGGGAGAATGATGTCAGTCATTAACTCATTCCATGGGTTATATTGAACCATATAGTAATATTCATGTAACTTGGTTTTATGCCAATTTTACCAATCCACCTAAGGGGCGATTTCGGTTCTACTTAAGAATAAGGAATTGTCCTTAACCTTAATATTAACCTATTTTCTGCTTCTAAAAAGAATTTATTGTCCTTAACCTAAAAATTAACATCTTTTTCGCTGTTGCCGAAAAAGGCGTTAATTCTTAGGTTAAGGACATTTCCTTACAAAAGAATTCATATTCTGCTTTTTCATAGATGGCGCTGATTTAATTATTTTAGGAAAAAAACACTTTTGCAAACTATGCTTTAAAATATTGATTAATTATTTTTCACACCCATTCATATCCAATATTAACACAATAACAAATATTTTAATAAAAATTCCTATGTAGTAACTCAGCATATCCAAGCTATAAAAGTACTTAACGAAAATCTAATATTATTTGAAATACAACTCAATTTACCTTGTAATATGCTTATTACGGTTTGCCTATGGGTATTTGCCCATACCTGCTTTCTTTAAATAAGCCCGACATCTCTCGCTCGCTTGCAGATAGGAGTTGAGTGGGGCGGAACAGAGATAAAGATTCGAATCGGGTTTCACGGTCATAAAAACCCTCATTCCAGGAATTGAATTATTACACTAACAAATAATATACATATTATCCTTTTGTTGAAATTCCAGTGTAAATGAAAGGTACGAAGATAAATATAAAAGAAGACTTGCAATACGATTCGATAATTATATACATATTTGGGACCTTTATAAAGAGATTGGTCTTTTCTGTCATTGAAATGACGCCGGCGCAAAAGGTAGAACTACCCTTCCCGTCGTTAAGCATCAATCGAGTGAACGGTAGAACTACCTTTCCTGGCCGTTAATATGAATAAATAGTTTTGTCCGTATATGAACTCAATTCTTTCAAGAAAGGCACATAAATCCAGTATTGGATTGAATCACTGACACAAATACAAACAAATAATTCAAGCATAACTTGCAAAAAGTGTTTTTTAGTAACATAATTAAATTAGCGCCATCTATGAAAGAGCAGATTATGAATTCTTTATAAGTATACCAGTAAAAACGGAATCGCCCCTCTGGGTCCTCAAATAGGATAGATTTTTTTATATGTGATTTGTGTTTACTAATATTTTATACAATTATGATTAATTTGCACACCTATTATTGTTACTGGATAACAATAAGCACTTGATAACAACCTATCTGTACATAAATATTTATTTACATATTATTTGGTATTTATTACATGTTAATAAAATAAATATGCATTAGAAAATTGCAGCCTTTACATTAATGTGATCTGAATTTTTATTTTACTACTCTCCATGTATACACAAATATGTATTTCTATAAATAAAATGAAGTGCCTGATATATATTTTTACATAATATATAATTTCTCATAATATTATTACTTACGCATGATGTATCGTTATACATTATTGTATAGAAATGTTTTTTGTATTATCGATTATTTTAGTATAAAAACTCGTAATTAATACAATAAAAAATGTTGCTTTATAATTATTTATCGCTGTAAACCTGTGAATAAAATATTCCTATTCAAAATACCCGTTTATTAGCAAGCCCATAAACAAGCAAGGGCTTGCCGTCCATATAAGTACTGCCTACCCTATCTTACTCAAATTAAAAAAAAAATGTAAGAAATCTCAGCACTTTCAAAAATACGCACTAAGTATTTATTAACTAAGAATCGCTGCACTGATCGAACTATTATAAGATATGAAAAGTCGGAAACTAAGAATGCCAAACGAAACATTCATATTCAAATGTTGTCTGCATTTGACACAAAAAATAATGCACGGGATACTCATTCAAGAGATTTATTTATTTATTAAACGCCATAAAAAAGCTTTTACAATAATGTGATACATGTGATTATAAGTACACAGTGGTACATAGGTGAATATTAGTATTACATTTAAGAACACAACAATATGTATACAAAACGACATTGAATGTGATACAGCTGAAATTTTCTTAAGGCATAGAATGCTACAATAATAGAAAACACTTCATTTAAATAGGATAAAATATACAGAAAAGGTGACTTGCCAACAGATATAATCTAGCAAAATATTATAATAGCGCAAATAGTAGTGAGTTTATTGATACAATCAAATTAATCTCCACTTGGCCACTATGGCCGCAGGGTATGGCAAAGTAGCTTCAACAATTCAGGGCTGTCAGAGACTTGACAATTAAAAATAACATTTTTCATTAAAATAATACATCCGTTAGCCAACACTATGACATCAGAAGCAAGCAGCTTATATAGATGCTATACATATACATTTCACATATATGTATATATGTGGAATGTATATGTATAAGAACACCATACATATGTTACACATAATGAAGAACATGTCAGTATGATGCAGTACAAACAGACATTTAACATTTCACAAACATATCAGTTACATTCACAACCAAGTATTTTTGCCTTGATGCAAGATGGTGAGGTTTTGAAAATATCAAAAAGGTCTGTATACGTGTTGGCAGTGCGGTGAAAACGCGCCAACGGTGAATGATACAAATAGTTAGTGCTATGATTGTCACTGTGGAAAAGGTGGTGGATTTAACAGGGACACGAAAATTTATAACACTTAACATTTGAGGGCAGTCTATGAGATTGTTCAGTAATTTAAAAAGTATAAGAGTGTCATTAATAGTTCGCCGGGTAGAAAGAAGTGGTAGATTTAGACCAGACATTAATGTATTGTAGCAGATATCAATTACAGGCTGTCTCAATTTGAATTGAACGTATCGAAGAAATTTTCTTTGTACTTTCTCCAAGCGGTGTAAGTTACAGGTATAAATCGGAGACCATACAGGAGATGCATATTCTAGGTGCGATCTCACAAGAGAGCAGTAGAGTAATTTAATTGACTCAATGTTTTGAAAAGTCCTTGTGCTACGCATTACAAAACCTAGAATTTGCATGGCCTTATTGGAAATTGTTTCACAGTGACGATCAAAGGTAAGTTTTCTGTAAAAAATAACACCAAGGTCTTTGATAAATGGTACTAATGCAATTTCATTATTGTTAATTGATTACGATATGGTTATTGGAGTCCGTGAACGGTAAAAACACATGTGGAAACACTTTTTTACGTTTAGGAATAATTTGTTTATTTCACACCAGCTAGCAAGTCTATCTATATTATGCTGAAGGATAAGTGCATCATTTAAACATTTTATAATCTTAAAAAGCTTTAGGTCATCTGCAAATAGAATGAATTTGACATTTTCGAAACATAAAGATAGATCATTTATAAACAATACGAAGAGAAGTGGGCCCAGATGAGAACCTTGAGGAACTCCCGATGTTACTTTAAATTTATATGAGACTTTATTATTTAATTTTACCATCAGTTTGCGGTTACAGAGGTAACTATTCAACCATTTTAGGAATGATCCATGTATACCAAGGGCTTGCAGTTTCGCGAGAAGGATATTAATATTTACTTTATCTTCTTCTTCTTCAATGGCGCTACAGCCCATTTCAAGCCTTGGCCTCCTTTAACACGAGCCTCCACCGCCCTCTGTCCTCGGCCGTCGTCTTCTAATCTGCAACATGGAGTAGTCCTCTGGCATCTTTCCTGACATCATCCTCCCATCTCAGCCTAGGTCTGCCCGCCTTTCGTTTGCCTCCCGGGTGTCCTGTTAGAACCTTCTTTGGTACACGTGTGCTTGGCATTCGGTGCACATGTCCGGCCCATCTTAGTCTTTGGAGCCGTAAATGAGTAGAGAGTCTGGGAGCTTGGTAGATGTCATATAGCTCCTTATTGTGGCGGATTCTCCATGCCTCTCCCTCTCGCACCGCTCCTAAGATTCTTCGAAGTACCTTTCTTTCGAAGGTGTCCAGCCGTTCCGCAGACTTTGCTGTCAGTGTTCCCGCCTCACATCCATAGGCCAAGACCGTTCTAATAATTGTTTTATACAGGGTTATTTTGGTTTTCCTATGGACGTTTCGGGATTTGAACACTGGCAGCAACGCGAAGTAAGTGTTGTTAGCGGCTGTGATGCGCTTTCTTACTTCTACTGGGTCTTCGTTGTCCTGCGTTATGATGGAGCCCAGGTAGGCAAACTCTTCGACCACTTCAAAGTTGTAGGAGTTTTTAAAATTCACTTTATCTTTTATTCTGCGGTGTGGGGTTCTGGTTTGCATCATGATTTACTTTATCAAAGGCTTTTATAAAAGGCAAAGTCAGTATATATTGAATCTACTTGTGCACGAGACGTGAAAGCTTCACAGATATAATGTTCATACAATAGAAGATTGGTTGTGGTAGATCGACCGGTCTACGAGATGATTCATTTGTGTTAAATCTCGGAAAAGGCCATGCCTTTTGGTACAAACTGCGAATGTAGGAATCAGTGCCATCTGTTGGTACTTCTATTAATTAGTACAACTTTACTAACAAGATAATTATCGTATTATGCTGGCTTTCTAATGCAATTTTGTGGTCGATAAATATGGAAATTTTATATATCCAGTAATTGGCTTGTAATACGCATAAATATTAGCAGTTATTTGTAAATTTGATATGGTAATCCCAATCAACATCGGCTATAGCCAGGAGCTTAGCCATTGTAAGCAAAATATTACCACATCTCTGGTAAGTTTTTTTTATATCACAATTCGACTACCATAATACGGGCGTGTGTCTAGTGTGGTAGTCGAAAAGCATGTAAAAACTGTACACATTAATATTTCATGAATAAAGAAAAAAAAAAAAATTCATTATTTTTCCTACTGCCTACCCTAATTAAAAAAACTATATTCACGCTACCACTGTAAGCAGGTATAAAATGTTGAGGGAGTTAATTTTCATTAGGAGGTGTACTTCGTGAATTCATAATCTGCTCTTTCATAGATGGCGCTAATTTAATTATTTTAGGGAAAACGTTTTTTTACAAGTGTTATTGTATGTGGTGACAGGGTATGTCATCAAAATGACAATTCAACACACCTCCAAAAAGTGATATAAAGTCATGAAAAATGATGAAACAAAAAAGCTTACACAGGTAACTATTAAACCTAGTTTTTTTTTCATCAATTTTAAAGACTATATCACCTTTTAAAGGTGTGTTGAATTTTCATTTTGATGAAATATCATGGAACCGTTTTAATTATTTTATTAATACATTTGTATTTGAAATGTACCTATACCAATTTCTTTTGTTTAAATTTTTGATGGATGATGGTCTGCGCAAGTTGGAATAATGTACAACTCTTACGCGAAATTGTAATCAAGTTACTTAGCTAAATTCGATAAAATGGTTAAAATACAGTTTAATTGTACTATTTTACCTGTATCCCGAATTCCAATCAATAGGTAGGAATCTATCTACATACCAAGGCAATACGGGCTGCCCCGCATTACATGCAAACAAAATCCATCGTAATACATTAGCACTATTAAAATTCCTATGTGATTCGACCCCGAATCCAGTCAGTAACTAGTATAAGCACAGAAATGAGACGTTCCTCTCGAGTACACCAACCACCAAATTCGGCGCTTGTGACGTCACCCTATGACCAGTTGACCAGTACCTACCGAAGACAAGTCGCTAGAGCCAGCAGAGACAGAAGAGGCCGCTGCAGACTGCTGCCCACTGCTGCCTGGCCTGCTGCCTACCCGCAGTGCTGCGCGCAGTGCTGCGCGCAGTGCCCACTCGGCCCCACTGCCTAGTCGCTGAGTGGTTTATTTATGCTAGTCGCTGTTTGCCTTCTTGTTTATCATCAACCAATTTACAACACGAGACTCGCGGGATTCTATTATTATAGTTCCGTTGGTAGGTACTATTATTCTATATTCTATAACCAGTTACAACCGGTTACTCGTCGCGGGCCACCGGCTTATGCTAATACCCCGCCGTATGATTAGTACGTACTCCGCGCCAAAGAGTTTAATATACCTACTAGTTTTAATTAAAATGGATGCGTTAACGGCCAACCTTTGCGCACGATGGCCATGTTCAAAGTCCGCTCATCACAATAATTAATTTATTTGCAGCCTTGTTGTATTTTCAATTTCCGCGGTACGATCGCGTTAGCCGGCGCCGTTTTGTAGGCGCGACATTTTTGTTTTCCGTAACGGCGGAAAAACCGGATATATCTCGATCTGCCAAAATATAAACAACTCTATATTTACATTTTCTGCATAATTTGGTTTCTGTAATTTACACTCGAGCGACGAGACTAATTTTGCTTAGGTACTGACCAAAGTCACAACGAATCTAGTTTTATCTGAGAAGTTTCAATAGGACGTCGCAACTTGTAATAAAAGTTACTAACAATAATAAACAATATTTCTACAATTCCCTTGGATCTTGGCTGCTCTTGGATCAGCGTTAGTAAAAACAAAATATATTTAGATATTAATCGCTTTCTGATCTGCAGAAAGAGGGGATCCATATCGGTACTATTTGTCTGGTAGGTAACAATTCTTAGTTTCTCTCAACAAATTGTTAGATTTGAAAAATATTTTGTTCTCGCGAATTCTCGTGAATATGTAGAAAGAATGACTCTGAACTTTTTACTTTTAAATAAAAAAGGCATCACTTTGGTTCTAATGCTTTCCGTATAGGCAAATTTTTAGCAGGAAATTGATTCATTACATAGGAATGAAGTGTTAATTTCCTCAGAAATACTAATTAATTGACATGTTGTAACATTTTACTTTCGTCACCGACTTGGTTTCAGTGACAAATTTCCGGTAGGTACCTACGTAATTTAGCACCTGCTTTTAACAATTTGACTATTTCTTTATCAACACGTTAAAATTTATTGTTTCAAATTTTTGTGTAGAACTCACCTTTCTTTCATTTGCAAGTTGGCTTAGTTAGCTAATGTAATTTTTTACAGTAAAACGCTCAATAAATGTTTCATAATATTGACGGTTACAAACTATAATTTGCCAATAGGTAAACTGAGAAAACTTAATGCTATCAAATATTGTTAATTTATAAAAAATCTGGTCAAATTATTCGTTTTACTGTTAAAACGGGACTGCAGGCCTTTAACGAATGAATTGACAGGTTTCGTAACAAGCTATCACTAAAGCAAGAATATGTTATAGGGAAGTCGGTACACGATTCTTAAAAATTATAATGTTTTCGCTTTTCGTCCATTATATTTACTAGGACAAGGCCACCTGCTTGAACACGTTTCAGGTATATTCTGAATGACTAATATTTTTTAGGAAATGGGCATGCAGTCACATTTTTAACAGTATTTTGATAAATCATTCGTACTCATTTTTCTCCGCGTAGATACTGTCTTTACGAACGTGCGTATTAAGGTTCAAACGGATTACCTATAATAAGTTCAATAATAATATGGTCCAAAGTCGTATGTTATTGGTCATTAGACAGTTACAATTATAATAAACATTGGGAACAAAGAATGTATATATATATTTGGGCGCTTATTTTGAATAAATGATACGCGATTGTAGCGTCTTTTACGATTACGTTACGTTCCAGTAGCAGATCCGAGATGTACGCTATTAGCTATTAGGTAGGTAGGTACTCTATTACGCACAACAGAAGGTTGGTGGATGATTTGAATGTTAAATGGCAAGCACCAAGCGCCTGCCTATATAATCCGATGTCCCATAACATTGAAGGTGACAAATACATTTGGGATTATCATACTAAACAAACATCCGCCAATTATTCATTGTTGACTGTTGTTGACTGGCCCCAGTAACTTCCGACCTTACCTTGAAGAGTTCCCGCTTCTCGCTAGGCAATGACCCAAAAGGCGACACCTCTCCACTTTACACTTTGCGCGCTACGATCACCTCTACAGTCATACTGTTTTCTTGCTGGAAATAATATGAATATTCGGTCATTCAATGCCTTCCGCTCCAACTTCCAATGGGGGAGCGCAGTCATGTCTTAGTCATGTCACGAAAACTCAGCAAGGTTTTCAGCCACTTGAAAAGAAGCAAAGTAGGTACCTACGTAATAATGCATTGTGTCAACCATTGCTCCACGTTATACACGACCTGATTTATATAGGACTATTTATACACGGAGAAAACTTATTGATAAAAAAATATTGATAATTTATTACTAATCTCTACAAAGTATTCGTTATCCGGTTAAAAACGAGACCGCTGGACCTTAACGAATGAATTGGTAGGTTAGGTCCATATTTTATTAAAATTTAAAATACAAATAAATAAAATAGCTCACAATCGTTGAGTACGGTTACGTTACAGTACGGTAAAGTATTTGGCCTAATATCCAAAATTAAGTTTTATATGAAAAGGCCGCGTTTTTCTTAATTAGCCTTGTATTATCTGGGTGCTCCCAACATCAGATCAGGCCAGACTAGCAGACTGACGTCGCGGTAATTACCTACCTACCTACCAGTATCTATGACTTGTGTGAAATTGAGCTGATTTATCGAAAAAAAATGGAAAATCCACATTTTTATCAAAATTCACATAAATCATATTTTACAGACTGATCATTCATTCTTAATAATTAAACTTACCTTACTTTATGTTCCATTTTTGAAGAGATGATTTAATTCACATAAATCATATTTTATCGACTGATCATTCTTAATAATTAAATTTGCCTTACCTTGTGTTCTATTTTTGAAGTGATGATTTAAGTCACGCAAATCATATTTTATAGACTGATAATTCTTAATAATTAAATTTGCCTTACCTTGTGTTCTATTTTTGAAGTGATGATTTAATTCACGCAAATCATATTTTATAGACTGATAATTTTTAATAATTAAATTTGCCTTACCTTGTGTTCTATTTTTGAAGTGATGATTTAATTCATCACTGTATGAAGTGTTAAAAGTGTATGAATCGCGGTGAATTAATTTGTTTCGGGTTAGTGTTGCATTGAGGAATGTTTAATATGTACATAGAAATACCTATAAAATCATGAACAACCTACTTCTTTAAGGCGATGCCATACGTAGTAATGCAAAATCATGTGTTTTTGGTTTGAAAATTTGGTCGCCTAGAAATGTTTCAGATGCTTTAATTAAATACTGCGAGTAGAATACATCTTGACCCTTGAAATAATCGAGTATTTTTTATATAAGTCTTTTTATAAGCCCAGAAAAAAATAATGTATAGGCCTATGAAAACTGCTTTAAAGTTCAAAATCTCCTACTTACGAACCCATTTTCGGTTATGATTTTATTGTATAATGTGGAAAATTAAGTTATCTATAAAATGATCGAAAAAAAATTAAATATTTATGCCTGAACATCCACAAAATAAAAAAAAGGCACTTTTTGGCCATGTTTTTTTCCTGCATAAATCAAAACAGGCGGATGGTGTTAAGCGGGAATTTAAATCTTATCGCCATCTACGTAAGGGTTGTTATTGATAGTGGCTCAATTAAAAATATTACACGACGTAGTGCATCGCCTTAATGGCCTATGGTTTATAATTTAAAACACAAAAAATTGTATAGCTCACATCCGTACTAAATATTTGCTATACGTTTAGAAAAAAAAAGTTATCGAGTATTTTGCAAATTCAAAATTAAGTTTTGTATGAAAAGGTCGCGCATCCATTCCTCTTAAATGGAGATGATGTTTACGTCCCTTATTAATAGGAGGATGTTGCTAGTTTCTACCGATGGGTACTGAGTACCTGCGCAAAACCACATGTGATCTGTGAGGTGTTGAGGTAAACCAGGTAAGCTAAACAGCGGCACGCGCCACCTGCGTGATTACTGACGAAACGAACCAGACAGTTTCGTCATCCATTTTTAGCTCGTCATTAATCGTATAATAATAGTCGCGCTGATCGACGATGAGACTTATTGATTAATTATAGGAGAGATATAAGAGCTGATTAATTGCGATCGGGCAAAGCGGATCTTTATCTACCTGTGGGCAGCGAAACTTTCCATTCAGGATTACTGTATATGTACCCACGTTCCCGCATAGCTACATCGCATGTTGAGATAAAAGATAAAAGAGAATACGGGAAATTAAAAAAAAATGAATGCAGTAACATTAAAGAGTTGGCTGAATAATAAATAACATCTTAAAATTGAATGCAATAGAAACTAAATATGACACATTTAGTATATCATCAAAAAGTCAGCCTTCTTACACTCATAATCTAACCGTTTGAGTGCCAAAAAAAATCATCCAGTTGCTTGTAAAATGCCACCAAAAAAACATTATTTTTTATGAAACTATATATTTTTTTAAAACCCCATAAATTCTTTGAATTTTCAAGGATTTCGATGATTTTTTCGGTGTTTTATTAAAGAATATTGGTTTAGAATCACGCGGAGGAGGATCCCGAAGTCCAGGCGTTTCGAAAAATGAGAATTTTACAGACGTACGCGCGAATCAGAACACGACTGACGCAATCGACGGAAATCGACGATCGGCAATCTTCGTTAAAACACGAATCGACGAAAATCGACGATTGGCACCCAAACGGCTAATTATACATAATTGTCTGCAGAATTGTAATTGCCACCCCTTGGAAAGTGTACACTGTATCATGTATCTAGGTGTAAAGATTGATATATGACCATATCGATATGTTAACAATGAATCAGGAGACTTGCATTTATTTTTAAAGAACTTCGACATATATTGGACAAAGAAAAATTAAAAACTGTCTATTTTGCCTTAGTCCAATCTCGACTTTCTTATAACATAGTATTCTGGGGATTACATATGTCTAAAGTCCAATGTTGAGCCACTAAATATTACTCAAAAATTGATCCTTAAAGTTATGCAAAAAATATCTGTTATCCATCCAACCTACTTTATAAGGAATGTAATGTTATGTGTATAAAACAGCTGTATATCACTAAAATAATTTGTCGATTTTTTTATCAATATTAATTTTGCTGAAAGAACACAACAAACGCGTGCAACTAGAATTGGCTCTACATTGAACTTTGTGGCGGTACATACAAAAACTTCTTTTGGTCAAAGAAACTATTTATTTTTCAGGCACCACTTATGTTTAATATTCTTCCAAATCATATTAAGTCTACCAATTCCTTAAAGTTAATTAAATTGTTTGTATTGACAGAAGATTGTCTTAATATTTTTTCATCCTTGTCCTAAATAATAAGATTTTATATAAGTCCCATTTTCTAAAAACTTAACCTATTATCTACTTGTTTTTTCTTGGGAATAATGATTAATAAGTAGTTATAGTTCAAATATTATTACAATATACTGCCAAATTACCCATCAACTCGTCAAATAGATATTTTTTCTTTCTTTTTGAAATATTTTGTATTTGTATGTTGTATTGCCTACTTTATGTTTATGATTACTCTATGTTTGCTTCACTCAAATGTAAATAGTTAATCTCGATACAGGCTTAGTCCTAGTGATGTTGATTTTTAGGAGCAAAAACGTTATTTATGTAGAGTGAGATGCAATAAAGAAATAAATTAATTAATTGCCTTCAATTTATTATTACAATAGTAGAACATGGTCCTTGTTTCGTAGACAGGTTATTTTCTGTACTTTTCCTAAAACGTTATCATGTTTACCTATCTTACACTATTTTAATAATAATATTTTCGTCTGAGTTTTCGTTTGCAGGTGTTCTGACTGAAATCTCGATTCTGAAAAAATCTGGTTTTGTTGATGTGGGCTTTCCTAATCGTTTGATCAACATGGATACAACAACTACTAATTACTTATCTACATAATATGTGTCTAGTGTCTACCTAATATACAGCATATTTACACATGTAATCGTACCTACCTGTAGGAGGTTTTATTCAATTAAGCTTTCAAGTAATAACAAAATGGGACCCCGATGGAAATGCTACGAGTTTGTTCTGGACTGTTCGATTATAGAGAGTAGAGTAAGTACCTAGCTAGTAGCAAGTAATGCAAAGTAGGTAAACTATTTTATTATTATTTTTAAAAGCATCTGTCGCCAAAATAAGAGTTTTGAGTCCAAACAGTTTCGTCGAAAGATGAAACACATCCGCATTTTCTTTAAAACCAGCATGAAAAATTTTTGTACAATTTTTTTTTTATTTAAACTTTATACAATGGAGTATTTTAAAAAACTATGATTCCGTTAAAAATGTGTTGAAGATTTAAAGTTTGTATACTATGATTATCGTACTATAAATATGTAATTTTAATATTTTAATTAATAATTTTAATTAAGACAGGCAGTCGCCTAGTGTGGTGATTTAATGTATCACATGTAAGAAAATGTATTATTGTATTATCATGTATTCAATAAATAAAAAAATAAATAAAAATATTGATTTTAATAGCGTTTTAAAACCGCTCATTCCAACTGGCTACATAGTAAACGCCAATGCCTGCTCAGACGGCTGTCACTAGCGTCCCCCGACGTGACGGCAACGCCGATAAAACGAACCTGTTTTGGCGGTAAACCGAAAATGGCACATTTTAAATTGTCATAGAAAATTTCTTCGAGGCATATAATAGGCAAGGCAGATTTCCGAAACTACCAAAATATGTTTATTATTACATCGCTAGGTGGCAGTAAGGATGCCTTCACCGATGTACAATATTCAACATTATACGTGAGTTATGAAGAGACATATAGATATTCAAGTAAAAAAACAAACCAATAACAAAATGTGGCTTGTTTATGGAACTTACTATAAAAATAAAATATTGCTTACCGTAATTTTTTTTCGATAATAACAAAAAAACAGTGAAATTGTCTCATTGTTTTACAATATTATTATATACGTAAGAGCTTTTGGCTTATGTATTTCGAATGGAACATCAAAAGATAGGCGCTTTTTAATGTGACTGTTATGATTTTAGGCAATTCATATAATAACTTTGCAATTTATTGTGGATTTATCACAAAAGTAATACAGTTGACGCTCATTGCCATGGGCTCGGCGCGGTCCCTGCACATCATTGGAAAATGCACATATATTTATAAACTAGCCCCGTTGGTTGGTGTGTGGTGTGTTTAATGATATCCTCGCATGTATACATTGTGTTGTATATACGCCGAACAAAGAAACGAGGCTGGCCACACCTCTGCCGACTCAGAAGCCTAAAGAGGTGTGTGCGACACGAGGTATATGTTCGGCACCGACACCTACATATCAAGAGCATTCTCATTTCATTATTGTGTTATTTTTCCATTGACATTCAGCTTTGCACGCGTCGAGAGTGTGCACTGCTACTAAGCCTGGCGTTATGGTGTGATTGCGGGAGAAAGAACTTGTTATTATTCAGGACACCTTGACCCAATTTACTTGAATATTTATGCATTCAAAATAATATTTTGCTGCCACCTTTTTCCATGTATTCGCACGACTGTCATTTCGAGATAACGTTTTTTTTAGATATTGATTTATGTGTACTATTTCCTAGTAGCCTACTAAGGCCCACTGCTAAGAGTTGGACCATGAAAATATTTATAAACCTTGACTAGATGTTATAAATTAAAGTTTGTTCTAAAATAAGAAATTCTGATAAATTATTTTGATCTTGAAACGGGTCTATTATGTTCGAGGTTATCTGAGAAAAAATAAGGAATCAAATTCTCGCAAATAATAAATTTTCTGAAATTAATGGTCGAGGATCCTTTAAAAAACACGTATTTATGCTGAAATAAATATGTGAGTCTTATGAGTTTCACATTGGTTTTGGCTTTGACTGGTATCTTTTTTGTTATTTGTTTTTGGGGTGTTATGCCGTGTTTCGCTAACTCCTTCTTTCGCCAACGTTTCGGACAGCATTGCAGTGTCCATCATCAGGCAGATCGTGACAGACAAATTTTATTATTACTTTCATTAAATTAAACATATTTTCAATCGCAGTAATTTTTTTTGGTTTTTTATTAAAATATATTATGTACGCAAGAGATTTCTGAGTGCTCGATTTTTTCCTTGTTGGTATTATAACTTTCGCATTTCTCGTCCCGTCTCTATGCATCTCTGTTTGTAATTTATTTATCTTTTGAGCTCATCTCTATGTTGATTTTTGGTATAAATATTATACAGTTCACTTCACCGTCATGAAATTTAGTTCCTTCAATGTCTCTTATTTGTGTGTATAGGTTGCACTTGAGTATAATTTATGCTAAAATTATCTCTAGAAAATAGAATAGAAACCACTAAAAACATATCCCAAAAATGCATAAATAAGTAGGTAATATTGTAGGCTTTACATAACATAGCAACCTCTTCTGACGTCACGATCTCGCCCATCCAACCGTAATAACGTCTCGGTGACATCACGAGGTCGGGCCATCGACTAAGGATTTTTTTTGGATAATAATATTATTCAATTCAGCAGGATGTTGATGCTGACTATTGGAAACTTTCCTAATGGCTCCAGGAGACTTCTTCACTATTCGTCATCGATCATCACATTGCCATATTGTGGCCGAAAAAAGCCAAAACCCAGTGGAATGAGCCTGCGGAACTATCGGGTGATTTTATTTTGGGAATGTTGTAAGGAGAAAGGCCTACTGGAAGTGTCAGAGAATTCAGATCTTGTCACTAAATCATACTAAATTTCAAGCTGATTTTTGATTCTGAATTGTCACGTCACCTTAGAACGGAGTTTAAAACTAACTATTTTGTTTATGTGTTTACCACAAAAGATTCCCAACTGCTCCCAACCGTCTGAAGACAGTGAGACTATGGCATCCCAAT
The DNA here is from genome assembly GCF_061612785.1 of Hesperophylax consimilis. NCBI lineage: Eukaryota > Metazoa > Arthropoda > Insecta > Trichoptera > Limnephilidae > Hesperophylax > Hesperophylax consimilis. The sequence goes on along the minus strand of NC_142839.1, from coordinate 9,101,004 downwards.
TGGGGTATGTTGTGAAGCTAAAGGTAGTCGGAGGGGAGAAGATGGGGAACTGAAGGTTGGGAAGTACCTCGCTATTCAGATCTGGTCTGCAGACCTGGGTAAAGCCATTTAAAGCAACGTTTCGATTGTGAATGTATCAATCATTCTGGAACAGGCCGCAAATTATTTTGAATTAATAAATTGTGAAATAACTCACATTCAACAAATAGAATGATTTGAACCCGCTACCTCCGGATTCGTAGCCAAGTATCGTAACCACTCAACCACGGAGGCCATCATAAAATTATTATTAGCATATTAGCGTCACATTCTAAGATTATTTTCTTTGTTTTTAGTTTCACAATGAGAATAGTAATTGTAAGTATACACATAATAGATGCTGATATTGAACGCGATGATATTTATACATAAAATAATAAAGAACCTACTAGCAAAATACTTATCAAAGAAAATTATATTCAACAAAGATCAAGAAAGGGACGCTTAGATGGTTTGGGCATGTAGAGCGAATGAGCGAAGAAAGGAGTGTAAGGAGAATATACGATGCAAATGTGAATGGTAGTAGAAGTCGGGGACGCCCGAGGAAGACATGGCACGACCAAGTGAATCAGATACTTGAGTCGGGCCATGTCAAGAGTCAGAACAATAGAAGAGTATGTATGAGACGATGTATGAATGTGAATGAGGCACGAAGTGTGTGCGAAGACCGAGTTATTTGGCGGTCCGTCCTCTCTGCCTACCCCTGCGGGGAAACGGCGTGATGGTTAGTTAGTTAGTTAGTTAGGATATTCATAGACATGACCCAAGAAAGTCGAATGCAATTAGGCTACCAAAAAGGAGAAAGGCAATACACATAATTGTTTACTTTTAAAAACGAATTCTATACATATTATAATGCGCTGCCGAAAACAATTTAAGTCTCTACCAATTGATAAATTCAAGCTGGATTGTAGGAGCCATGTTAATCAAAACGAAATGTAGTAAATAATAAAAGAAATAATAATTGGGTGTGTAATTAATAATTAATTTGGCATTTGTAAAACTTGGATGGCCAAAAATATAATTATTAAGGCGATGCACTACGTCGTGTAATATTTTAAATTGAGCCACTATCAATAAACAACCCTTACGTAGATGGCGATAAGATTTAAATTCCCGCTTAACACCATCCGCCTGTTTTGATTTATGCAGGAAAAAAACATGGCCAAAAAGTGCCTTTTATTTCATTTTGTGGATGTTCAGGCATATATATTTAATTTTTTTTCGATCATTTTATAGATAACTTAATTTGCCACATTATACAATAAAATCATAACCGAAAATGGGTTCGTAAGTAGGAGATTTTGAACTTTAAAGCAGTTTTCATAGGCCTATACATTATTTTTTTCTGGGCTTATAAAAAGACTTATATAAAAAATACTCGATTATTTCAAGGGTCAAGATGTATTCTACTCGCAGTATTTATTTAAAACATCTGAAACATTTCTAGGCGACCAAATTTTCAAACCAAAAACACATGATTTTGCATTACTATATGGCATCGCAAATACATATATTTAAGTTTTTCTTTGCTTGCGGGCTTCGGCGTAGGAAGTAATTACTAATTTCTAGGAGGAGGATACGGGGAAAAGGAATGTGGGGGGTATCTGGCTATTCATATCTGATACAGCGATTCTGAAAGCATCCGAATAATGTATAATTTTTAATTAATCATGTAAATATTATATTAGATTGTTTTTAGTAAATGTCAAATTATTCATTAAATCATTTTTCAGTAAATGTCAAATTATTTATTCTTTTCACGTTTAATTTTATGCATTTAAAAAATATTATAATTTTTTTTGGGTTACGATTGGTTAAGATTTTTTTCAGATGATTTTTCAGAACAAATGTTAATTTTTTTTTCTTAAAAAATGTTTATAAGACAACGTTTTTTATGCGTAGCACAAAGGATAACAATCGTATTTAATCATTCTTAATGATAACTGAGCATTTTTTAGTGAACGTCAAATTATTTATTCTAAAATATTATAATTTATAATAAAAAAATGTTTATTTATCAAAATGATATTATGTCTTGTAAGTGGGTTCACCACAGTTTGATAATGCTTTCGGAGGGCGAAACAGTTGTCACGCTCATTTCACATTATAACTTGTTTACAACGAAACTGTTTTTTTAATTCAATAATAATAATTGATCAAACTATGTTACGGGTTACTCACTTATTAAAAAAATAACTTTAACTCTTGTGAAAAATTTGAAATCGTAAAATAAGCTCATGTAACATTCGCCGAATGGGTCGCTATTTTCGTTGCCTGTAATCTTCCGCTATTACCGCCTGTTACGAAGTTGGCTACCACACGATACAATGTTTACCTACTAACGGATGAATGTGCGAACGAAGTCCACTCGTATCACGCGCAAACAGAGTGACCGAAGAATTTTATCGTATAATATTGCATCACGCAACAAAATAATAATTTAAAACCAGATTTAAAAAAAAAAATGTGGCCCATGAGGGGATCGAACCCGCGACCTTCGCGTTATTAGCACGACGCTCTAACCAACTGAGCTAATGGGCCAGATGCTTTGGGCGCCAATATTGTTGTTCTTGTCTTTTTAAGCTACAATAATATTAAGGATGTCCCTACGCGATTTTTTATAGTAATGTTCTTGGGTCACTTTTAAAAAACCTGAAAATGTGAAGATTTTTCAGAATGTTTTCATAAAATAATGATATATTTTTTTTCTTAAATAATATTTATAAGACAAAGTTTTTGATGCGTAGCACAAAGGATAAAAAATATTAAAGCAATACTTATTCGCCTGAAATACCGATAAAATGCGAGATATTTTCAATTTTATGAATGTGTTTTAAAATAATAATAGGTAAGTATTATGATTTTTCTGGACGATATAACGTCATATTTATAAATATTCTGAAAATTTCAGTTCAGTTCAGTAAGTTTAACAACCCGTCCTTAGGACGAGTTGTTTCGGAGAATCTGAACAATTCATCAAATTTCAACGTTCATTTTCAAGTTCTGTGAAAGTTTTTTTCAAGTTCTGTTTTTATTTCAGTTTTGTCAAGCAACTAGCCTACAATGATAAAAAATCTTTCACAGAACTTGAAAATAAACGTTGAAATTTGATGAATTGTTCAAATTCTCCGAAACAACCCGTCCTGATGAAATTATGAATAATCAAAACAATTTCTACCACACAATGAAATAGGTATCCTTTTCTTATATATACCGGAAATCAAATGATGAAAACTAAAGAGTTGTTACCTACGTAAGGCTGCATATAAACAGGAGGCACAAAAGCGGTTGCTTTGTTTCTTTCCCATGATTCGTGGTTCGGCTTGTGCATTTTTTCTCCTGTTTGTACGCAGCATAATATATCACGTGAACATGGATCGTACAATATATTCTTATAGCCATTGCATGTCAAGTCTATAGAACTCCTTGTAAGTCGTGCTCGTCCTCGTACTCAGTACTGGAGTAGGTATCTGGAATATCTGTAATCTATGTATGAATAACGAATTATGGCGGCGTTTCTTGCCTTTTGCGGTTGCTTCGTTCCTATCCCTTAACTCGTGACTCAATTTTCTCATGTTTATACGCAGCATTAGGTACCGGACTAAAATATATATACATATATTTTTTTTAACTTTATTTATTCACATTTCTTTACACATAGATATAATACGAGTACATAATAACAAATAGTATATAATAACATAATAACATAAAAATACGCTGCTTCAAATCCACAAAGATCTGTATAAGGAGTTACACCATGCCATAGTTCGTGTAAAGAGCAAATAGGCAATTACAATGGGTCGCTTATGCACTCCATTAATGCACACCAGTTTTACACAACACTATTACACGTACACTGGAGTGGTGTGGTTTAATCAACTAACGACAGAGATGAGATTAGAACCGGACTATAATAAATTTAAAAATAAAATAACCTTCACTACCTTAAATAATTTGGCTAATTAGAATGACGATGACATCTCACTATATTATGTTATATATTATTATATATAAAAAAGAAAAACAAAAATATCTTCACTTTATCTGTTTTTATGATTTTTTTTCTTCTATTTACATATGTATGTTAAGTTTTTTTTCCCTTTACACACGAGTGTTAGACTCTTGTAAAGGTAAACATGTTAATTTTTATTTGAAATACGTTCTTACTATGTAAATTTAAATAATTATACTGTATTTTATAAAATAAATAAAACATATAAAAAAAATAATATACATATAATAACAAATAGTATAAACAAGAAATGAAAACCCAATAAGGCACTGCCTGAGTGTTGGTAATATAAAAAAGATTACTATATTTCCAAGTCTGTCTCGAAAAATCCTAGTAGCATTCTCATTAAAAGTGATGTGTTATTTTAAAGCTTAAATAACCTCTCTAAATCTGGATTGTTTTAAAAAAAAGTTTTCTCTAAGTTGAGGGGAGTTGGCGATGGCAGAAGAGCAGTTGACAGGTATTTAATTAGGGGACATCACTCTTAATTATATGTTACTTTCTCAGAACTTTTGCCAATTATTATTATCATGTTGGTATGCATGAATGTTTATTTTTGGACTTCTGATGAAACATTACGAGTAAAAATAGACCTACCTACTAATAACCTATATTAATAGGTAACCTACGTGATCACTCTCTCGCCGAGTGTTCATTTTTCAGTTAGAATAATTAAAAAGCACACATGTTTATTCGATGATAATTAATGCTTTTATTGTCAATAGTTTTATTGTGACACACGAGGTATAGTTGTTTATTTAAAAACACCAACATAAACAAGCCCTTATCTTGCAATATATTAAAACACTCACCTAAGATTGTGTCTCACCTCGTCTGGCAAATGAGCATTAGATTCGAGAACTGTCGCTCAATTCAGGAAAAAAATTATATACGCAAAAAAAACTAAAAACATGTGTGAGTCCTCCCGTTCAGTTTTTCAATTATAATATGTACCCATAATGGATAGCCTCGACCTTTTAAAGTTTTCGTTTTATAAAATAAAGAAACCAGTAGAAAGTCACTACCTGATTCCGAATACCTACGCGTATTTCTTTAACCTTTATGTATTTTATACAGAGTGTTGAAGAACGCACTAAACTTACTTTAACCACGATTCCTGAAATTATTAAAATTAAATTTTGGTCTCCGGTGACTTTTGGGATGTTTTTTTTGTTTGTTTTCTACAAAAACATAGAAAATCAGTAAGAATTGGACAGCTAGGGTTGATGTGAGGGGTTGGGGGGTTATCGTATGATCAGTATCGACATGTGTAAGAATTTTAAAAAAATGTTTTTCGAAAAAAAACATCAAAAAGTCACCGGAGATGAAAATTTCGTTTGTATGTTTTACTCGAAATAGTGTCAAGAATCACTGGGTAAAATATGTCAAGAGTTCGTCCCTTGACATCCTGTATAAAAGAGGGTTTATTTATTTTAATCATAATTATTTTATGGGGTGTGTGGGAGCAGTCAACCGTGACCTTTAAGCTTCGCGAATATTCACCACCCACCTGTACTAGTAGGTGTTTTACGGGTTTCTCCCCAACGTCGGCATCGATCCGTTCCACCCCTTTCCCGTGTGACCTTCATTCGTATTCCAGTTCATTCATTCGTTTTGCCCTTCCCACTCTCCTAGGGGCGGGGGTCGCTATTTTGCCCGGCGCTTCCAGACGTCTCTAAAGACTGATTTACAAAATAATGCTTTTAGCGTGATCTAATTCTCGCCGCTCTGATTTTGTATAAACTTTGAACAGGATTATGCCAGCGGCAGTTTTCAATAGTATAATACTTTTAGTACTTACTTACTCATAACATGAGTAGGTATGTAAAAGTGACTTCTAAAAATTCTAAATGTTGAAGTTAGCTGATATTATAGATGGAGCCGAGTCACTATTCAAATTTCATCTCTAATTTTTATTTAAAGTAATTTAGGTATATTTTATCTAACCGCCGCACTTTTAATAAGCTCAAATTGTAGAAATTGCACTTCGTTACAACTTAATTACTATAAGAAACAACTTTTTACATCGGGAGAGATGATAAAAGATGCATTATAAATCAATTTTTATTCAGTTCAAAATTGACTTTTAAAACTAGCCCTTTGCCGCCATTTTTTTCTTTTTTAGTATGTAGTCAATCTAAATATGCATAAATACTTAATTAACCCAAACTAAGAACCTGGCAACTTATTTTCTGCTTGTAAATAGTTGTTTCTTGTGGTAATTGTTGAAGTAAGGTGTGATTTCCATAATATGTGCCAAAAAATGCGGCGGTTAGGTAAATAATTAATATAATTTAAATTAGAGAGGAAACGAACGTGTGTGTTGTATGAAAAATTAAACTCAATAAAATTCTATGTGTTGGGGATTTTATACTTATTCCCTAAAGGCGCGTTTCTTGCGCAACTTTGGTGGCTTCAGTTCCTCGCATCCTGGTTTTATCAAGGGCGACCAACTGCTTTTGTTGTTATAATTATATTCTGTTGATAATGGGTACCTTCAAAAATACTAATATCGGTTTTGGGTTTTTCTGTCTGTGTAACTCTGGTTCAATGAACTAAGACTTCTTTTGAATTTAAGTGTCATTTTCAAGAACTGACTGTGCGAAGAATTCAAACAACCAATAACCTACCTACCTACATAATGTAATGTTTTAACAGAAATTTATTTGCGTTATATCGGAATTGATGCGCCAATAATTCAAACTATTCCGTGATTTTTCGGGTCTGCACTAGTATAATATATTATAATGTTTCAGAGTTTACTAATTTGGAGTCCGTCCATAACCGATTTGGAGTTGTGAAGAAATTTAAGACCGCAGTCAGGTACTAACTGTGCTCCATGGTGATTCACCATGTAAAAAAATGTTTATGTTTCTTATAAAATCGTTCCAATATTCAAAAAAGGGAAATAACTTGTTCTTGAACAAATATTTTCACAAAACATTTCGGAAAATGATAAAGAAAATTCCCAGTAATCAGCGATTCACGTAATTTGACGCAAAGGCCCCCAAAAGTGATAACAGTCGGTCATAAAAATATTTCCGAATAAAAAACAGCGGATTGCGTCACGAGTTGGCGAGGGAACACTCAGCGGCCGCGTGATACTCGTGGGGCAGAGTACAGTATATAAGTATGTACGTACACAATAATATACTCACACGCCGCGCAGAGATAAAGGTCTCAAAAGGAACTTATCATAAGCTTCGTGCACTGCACTTGGGGGGCGTCTCTTATCGCATCACTACCGTCTAGCGTGGTCACTAAACATTAAATAACCTCCCTAGAGACAGACAATACATACACTAATCAAAAAAGATCCCCACTTAATAGTTATAATAAATTTATCGATATTATCTCTGCAACCTTTTGGTAAGGTGCTGTGTTCTTATTGGCAATTTTCCTAGTTTACTGCGTTTGGTGACGTTCTGTGACGTTTCGCCCGCTATCGATTTTCCTACAGCGACGTCTGCGTGACGCACTCCGCTGTGACGACACGCACCCAACAGCGGCGTCGAGCACTCAAACTCAAACAATGGCAGGGAAACTGAAACCACTCCGTAACGAGACACGAATGTTACTAAGAAAATTAAACTTTTTATGAGATTATGAAACGACTTTATTACATAGTGGTACGCTTTTCCTCGTTCTCGGTTATTGAGCTACGAACTGTACAAATTTAGTGGGAATTTTATAAGTGGCTCACTCTTATTACTCGTTCGAGATTTTTTGTCCATTTTAGGTTATGGGTTAGCTGGAAAAATATTCATATCCGTTTATTTTTAAGGCTCCAGTTTTGGTGAAAATTTACAAAGCTGGAAATATAATACTGATTTTTATAAATCTCTATTATACTAAAATAAAGTTGCTTTCCGCGTCTGTCTGTTTTGTGCGCTTAGTTCTTCTAAACAGTCAACTTCTTCTTGTTTTGAATCTCAAGTGTACAAAATTTCATCTAGAACTATTAAAATTCTGCTATAAGTGGTGGGATGTTTTTTCGAAATAGCATGTTGACAGTCAACTTTCTTTTGTTTTGAAGATCAAGTGTACAAAATTTCATTAATCTCGGAAACAATTTGTAAATTTTTATGAAAAATCAAATCCACTCCCCCCGCCTCATATGCTTTACATATTATATTGATATATTTATAACCAAACACGGCTAAAGCCATTTCAAGCAATGCTTCGATTATGAATCACGTCTATCACCAGAGCGATACTGATAATATCTTCCGCTTTTAATATACACTTAGTATATACCCAAATTCTATTTAATATACACTTAGTATATATTTTGTGTAAAAGCTAACTTCACTATCATTCAGAGAATTTCTTCCGGAAAGATTAATATATGATAATACTTGCATATTATATTTAAAGAAAGAGAAGAGTACGCCGGGTACACAAGAGACAGTATATTAATTTTATCTCAATTTGCAAAAGAAATATTTTTAATTATAGAAAGTTGAAGGTATTTTAATAAATTAAAATAAACATATACAATCCAACTTTATTTCTCAGTATCTTTAAAATGGCGATTTAACCTTCAGAAGTGATATTTTTAATGCGGTTTGCATTTCTTTATTTATATCACACAGTACACACCCAAGGAGATAACCAAGTGTTCGTAATTATTAAATAAATATTTTCCTGAAGATTGCAGAACACCTCCCTTATCAATGGCCTTCTAATAGGTCATTGATTGTGGTAAAGGTGTGAACATTAAATATAAAGTAATTTCTGAAATCATGAATTGTAAGAATAAACAAATAATGCCTTCTGTTTAAAATTATTTACACTATTCATTTTTGAAACAGTTAGTTCGTAGAAGAATTGTAACCTAGTATTGATAACTAGCTGCACTCCATTGCTGTGGCTCGGTCTGTGTATGCAGATAGAGAAACAATAGCGCGTGTTGCTTTTACGTCCAACAGATGGCGCAGTTTAAAAAAAAAACATGTTTTTAACTGTCACATGTGATATCTACATAATATAATTATCAATTATCCAATTTTTTTACGATAATATAATCAAAAACTTTGAAACCCACCTATCAAAAAGATATCGATGCAATATCAAAATTCCAAAATGTGATACCAAAAATATGCAAAATAACTCTACTTATTTAGGAATAAAGTATTTCAACAACCTTCCGATTAAAATAAAGAAACTAAAGGATATTAACATACTTAAACTAAAACTGAAGTTATACTTTCAGAAATAATTAACTAAATAATTGCCTGATTTTCCCGTTATTTATATTTATTATCAGTACTTATACTCATCTCAACTGATTTAGATGTTCCTAATTACTCAATAATTAGTATGTAACAGAATCTATATATCGTCGCTGTGAAATCAAACCGGCATATCTGCAAAATGCTTGTTTTTCACCAGAGCGCTTTAAAGATTTCGCATATGATATTTTCCTTTTTACGTCCGTTTGGTTCACCTCAATGCCACCTTATGAATGAATAAAATTTAGACGAATACTGCTTATTGAAGTAGTAGTTGCAAATAAATCGAAAATTGCTTAAATTAAGAGTAAAATGCAGATATGCCAGTATGGCTTTAAAATCAGTGTAATATTTGCATTTGTGTCACAGTGGCTTCTTCTTTTGGAACCTGTTTAAGGTATAAAAAAAGACAATGTTGTCAATGAAAAAATAATTTATTGCTTCACAATTTTTTTTATAAACAATTAACATAATACTGCTCTTTCCTTTGCTGGTAACTTCAAAGTTTCCCAATCGTTTATGGAAATCTGAATTGACGGTATTATCCCGGCGGTAACTAACTTTAGGATACCATTTTTCTTCTTCTCATCAATAGTCTCTTGGAATAAGCGTGGATCAGAACAGGATTCACGCTCCCGCATTGCCCCGTTTATTCCTTTTCTTCGCCTCCTCCCAGGCATGTGATCCGTAGGAGGTTTTGAAGTAAAAATTGCCGTCGTAAATGAGACAAACATCACACTGATCTTTCTTCAGTGTGAAAGTTTGTATGACTTGAAAAAACCTCTGTACTGGTAGTAGCTGATT